>NC_057005.1:9096596-9124096 GCF_000002595.2 Chlamydomonas reinhardtii | reverse complement strand
TGCAGCTGATTCCCAGAATCCAACAGATGGCACACAATTGGCAACGGCAGGGCATGGAGTGCGCGGCTGGTCGAATGCCGGAGTTACTGTACCGACGAGTTGCTGGCTGGCTGGAAGTTTGCTGACGCGCATTCCTCACGCTCCGGGCGCCCGGCCAGGCGATAGCACCACACAGACACACGCGGCCACCTTGCTCCCACTGCCCTAGTAACCTCGCAACAACACCCCCGTCTCCCCTGCTCACCCCCTCTCACCCCCTGACACACACACACACACACACACACACACACACACACACACACACACACACACACACACACACACACACACACACACACACACACACACACACACACACACACACACACACACACACACACACACACACACACACACACACACACACACACACACACACACACACACACAGCTTCAGTGCTCGTATCTTGTAGATGCCCTCAGGCACCCGGCATCTACACATGCGTAGATGACCCTGACCGCGGCATCTACACTTAAGCCCCCAAGCCCCCCAAAACGTCTACGCTTCCCCCATTTTTGCGCCAAAACCGGCCAAAAACGTCTACACCTGCGTAGATGCGCGGCACCCAAACCCAAAAATTTTTCTCCGCCTTCGGCGGATTCTGGGCAGATTTCTACAGTGTAGATGGAAGATACGAGCACTGCACAGCTTCCTGGTCCTGCCCGCCGCCCTGCCCGCCTCCGCCCTGGCCGAGCCCTGCCGCCTCCTGTCCGCAGCCGCAGCAGCACACGGCATCAACCTGCAGGACGGCAGCAGCAGCAGCAGCACCGCCGCCCCTGCTACTGCCGCCCCCACCGCCCCCGCCCCGGCGCCGCCCTCTGCCTCGGGCTCGGCTGCGGACGTGGGCGGGGCCGGCAGCAGCAGTGACGTCAGCAGCAGCGGCGTCAGTAGGGTCGGTGGCGGCGGGGCCCAGGAGGAGGACGGCGCGGCATCCGGCCTAGCGGGCACAGCCGCCGCCCCAACCGCGGTAGCTGCTGCTGCTGCCGTAGTCCCGAGTGCGATGGCTGTAATCCCAATCCCACAAGGCGGGTCCAGGGCCAGGGGCAGGGCAGGGCAAAGCCGCACATAAGGGAAGAAAGTGGCTGTGACCCGGTTCCCGGGAACCCAGGTACTCCCGCCCCAGGCGCCCATGGTTCAACACACATCATACACATCCAACCATCCGCGCGGCCCCGTTGCCACTTGCCATCCAGTGCCACGCCGCCACACGCACATGATGACCCAGGGCCGCTGCGTACGGCAGTGCTGGCCTGATGCACCGAGCACCCGCGGCTGAGGCGGGGGGGGGGGGGCGATAATAAGACCATTACCTTCAAGCACGTCAATAAGTGCGTTTGGGCTGCCAATGTCACACTGCCGCACAGCTTCCAACTGTATACAGCCAACCACATAAGAGCCCGCCCGCGTTCCCATGCATCATGGACGAGCTCCCCATCACGTCATCACTACGGAAACGCCGCGTCCGTGCAAAACCCTACTGCGTCCGTGCCCGCCGCAACAGTCCCAAGTCTCGCCTGCCCCTACTCGAGAGGGCTCCCCATAGCCCGCCCCAGATAGCCGTGCGCGGCTCTGCGCCTGCTCAGCTCATGCACGCCAGCCACTGCGTCGAGCACTCTAAATGGCTGACCGCACGCCGAGTTCATTACAACGCTACAGTAGCAGATGTACCGGGGCATCATCACCACTTCGACATACTAGCCCTCATGTCTTTGCGTCGCAGTAATGAACCACGAATTTGTGTAACTTTTCCTGCGCCGGCGCACACGCACGCGTCACGCCGTAAGCCCGCCGGAACCCCATTACACAGCATCCCAACCAAACAGCCGCCCGCCGTCCTGCCGCAATGCCGCCAAAGCCATGTCGCTTCGTATTTACCTTCTTATGTGTTTACGCTTGCAGTAGACACGCATGTCGTTGTGCCCAAGCTACGCATACAAGGGGTCTGCACGCCACGCACACTCTCTTGCGTATTTGCATCCTGATCCCAAACACACTAACATACACACGCGCAGCGTTCGGACGGCGCCTTCATTTGATGAAACCCTAGTCTACCTCAAGTCCCACGGCCCCAGCGCACAGATGCCAGACACGAGTGCCCAGCGGGTGAGCTTACTACTTGTCGTACCGCACATGCCGTACGTACGCGGGGCGTACTGCCAGCGTGTGTTGGCCTGCCCATTCTCGAGCGAGCCCACCAGGCGCCCCTCAGAAGGCAGGTAGGCACATCGTGTCCACCCGCCGCACACCACCACAGCACCACACCGCATCAGCTGCACCACCTGCTGCGCCCCAGGGGCGCATGCCCGCACACCCGCAGCTACAGCTAATGCTGCCCACCTGCCCTGCGCGCTACAGCCACCGACCCGCGGCACGACCCCTCTGGCCCTCGCCCTACCACTACCAGGGCCAACATAACCTCACCGCCGCCCGCATCGTCAGGTAGGATGAAATAGCAGGTCGTCGACGTCTGGCCACCAGGCGGGCGCGCACACCCGCCGCCAGCAGTGCACTGCAACCCGACCCGACCCGCGCCCACAAATAACGCTCAAGACCTGCAGCCGCTCGCACACGTAGCCCATCATCAGCTTTGGGCCAACGCTTGGTCCCAACGCGCCGGTCCCCAACAGGCGCTGAGCTCGCCCTGGTCTTGCGGGTGCTGACATGAGCGCAAAACATCACGAGCAACAGGGAGAAGGGCGCGGCGCCGGTGCACAACCTGGCGTGACGGCGGGGCTGGCTGGAGTGCAGCGCAGAGCTGGGCGGCCGTTTCCGCTGATGCTCGCCGTGTTCATCGCCCGCTATCGGCTAATGCTCTGCAACCCGGCATGCGCCTGCGTACGCAGCCCTCCGGCGTTGTGACCAATCATGGGCCAAAGCGGATGATAAACCCAGCGAGCATCAGCGGAGACGGCCGCCCAGCTCTGCGCTGCACTCCAGCCAGCCCCGCCACCACGCCAGCTTGTGCGCCAGCGCCGCACACTTCTCCCTGTTGCTCTTGGTTTGCGCTAGTAGTGTCAGCAGCCGCAGGACTAGGACAAGCCCAGCGTCGGTTATTGGGGACCGGCACGTTGTGAGCGGCGCTGACGGCAGGCAGACAGGTGCTGGGAGGGGGGAGGCTGGAAGCAGCTGGGGCTGCGGCCAGGGCTGGTGGCGGCAGGAGTGTGCGTGTCGTCCACGGACGCCGAGTGCGGGGCTGCAGCAGCGGGCATGGTGCACGCGTTTTGGTGCTGCTGCTGCTCCTGCTGCTGCTGCCGGCTGCCCTCGTCTTCCCGCACTTGCCACATGGGTACCACGGACTTGAGCCAGCAGGCGGGCCACCAGCAGGCAACTGACGCGACTGCAGTGCAAGGGGGCAGTGAGGGGCGCAGGCAGCGGAGCGCGATTGAACCCACAACCCGTGCCGACCAGGTGCCATGGTGCCATCCTAACAACATGCGCCCCAGACAACCTGCAGTTGCACCGTCAACCTCTCGGCGACCCCTTCCTCCTCAGCCAATCTGTATACGCTTTACTTTGTGCCCAGTCACCACATTTGTGCATGTGCCGCACGCTGCCCGAACCCTACAGCTGCGCCGTGCCCCCCCCCCCTGCCCCCGCTCACCCAGCTGGTCGCCGTCGCCCTGGTCCGTGTGCAAGCTTATGTTGCCATCTGGAAACACACGTAGGTGGTGGGGCAAGCCGCAAGAGGGCAAAGCGCGAATGCGCACGCGATCAGAGGTGCCACCCGCTTTGGACACACGAACACACAGCATGCCCAACCTCCGGCTAAGCGCCAAGGACTAGGTTGCCGGGGAGCCGGGGAGCTCGGCAAAACGAGCATCTAGACCACTAAGCACGCCCTTGCAGCGAGAAGGAATGAAGTAAAGACGCCGGGCGCATGTAAGATGCTCGGAGATTCGCGGACGCATCCCAAAGCCACGCACCTCTCGCCGCCGTAAGCCGGAAATAGGTAAAGATGGCTTCATCCCCGTCCACGTCCCGGATGCTCCACTGGCTCAGTTGGTCGTCACTTTGGTCCTGAAGGAAGCCCAACAAGCCTTTTAATGTCCTCCCCTGGGCGTGCTTTCGAATTGCCTGCTCCGCTGCAGTCCTAGATACCATTTCAGATATGGCTACATCGAATCGTGCTGCGCTGACGCGGGCACTCAAGAGAAGTCAGCAAGGCAGGCGAACTCAGGTAAACTTGTAATTCAGGCCACCACGGGAGAAATAACCAACGAATGGTCGGCATGAGGGCGATAATCCGCTACCCCGCCTGTTGATCTGCCAGACGCGATGGGACATCGCTGATATCGGTTGCGAGGAACAAAGTGCACCCAGCCCAGGCATTGACGAATCATGGAAAGACGTCCGCCCATGCAAGCTTCTGACTTCTGGGGCGTTGAGGACGATGAACCCAGACACTGGCTCCCGCTCTCGCACTCCGACGAATCCCTCTCCTTGCGCACCCTCCTGTCCCCCTATCCCTCCCTCCCTCCCCCTCTGCAGGCAGGTGCGGCTGTCTGCCCCCCGTGTGCAGGCGTGTCTGGTGGGCGTGCCTGGGGCCGTCGAGTTCCTGGAGGCGGCGGGTGAGTGAGTGCCGCCAGGGCAGTAGTGACGTGGATTAGCCAAGGGCTAACTTTAAGGCAACGGCTGTAAAGCTTGGGTGAGCTCAGGGCGAAGCCCGCTGGGTCGCCGGCCAACCTGGATTAGCCCCGCGCCCACCCAGGATTAGCCGACGGCCCACCCGCGGTGAGGCCCGCTACCCCTCACGAGCGGGTTAACTGCACCCAGGTTAGCCTTCACCGGAGCTCGCTCCGCTAACTTCGAGGTCCTGGGGTGGGGTGGCCTTAGGTCGCTGCCACCCCACCTTTCACACACACGCAGGTGCACAAGGCATGCAATGTGAATAACTAACACACGGCCTCACCCGCCCACTCATATGGGGGCCCCATTTTCCAGCTGTACAAAGCTGACACCCCTTGTTTGCGCACATGTCAGCACTCGCAGATTGCATTGGTCACAAGAGGGACCTGCTGACGCAGTTCATGAGCCAGGACTCGCAGGACTATGACAAGCGTCTGTTGGGGACCAGCGCGTTGTGAACGGCACTGACGGCAGGCGAACCCAATCAAAAGAACGTTCAGGGGTGCAAATTGAAAGGCATGTTGGCCTTCCTTCATAAACACAGTGATGACCGCGGAGTGCTGTCGAAATGCGAACGCGAATGTGCGCGACACGAAGAGAAGTTGTAGTCGCTAGCACGCATAGAAGGCCGGTTAGCAGGAGGCGGTCACAGCAGACATGTTACCTCATCCAGACGGTAAACGCCACGGGCAATAGAGGAGCGCCGCCGACCCATCACTGATATAACCAGGTTGCGATGGCTAGGCTGTCGGACGGCTGGCGGGCTGGCGCGGAGCGGAGCTGCGGGGCGCGCGGCATCCGAAACCAACCTGGAAAACACCAGCGCCACCGTCGTCCAGCAGCACATGTGAGGGAGGGAGTGAGTGGAAGCGTAAGAAACCGGGAAGGAAGCAGCGGGCCAGACAGGAAGCAAAACAGCACAGCAAGTAACCGCGGGCTGGGCGGCTGGCTGTCGCTGCGGTTGGGGCTGGCGCGGGCTGGAACGGAACTATGGAGGCGGAGTGGACGGAGCGGAAAGCAAGTATGTAAATGGGGAGGAATGAATACGTGTGGCAATGCAAGTACTGGAATCGGGGAGGCCGCGTAATAGTGATGACAGCGCGATGGCTGCATGGCTCATCCCGGCGGTACTGCACGTGGCATGGGCCATGTGGGCATGAATGCAGAGAGCTACGTGGGCTTGGCTGCAGTCTGGTACGCAGGCAACACGCAGCAAGGCACCATAATAAACCCCGCAAACAGGACAAACAGGACAAACCAGGACAATCGACGGGGCGGACCGCAATGCGGTTCCCCACACCCGTCGAACAAAACCGGCGGCTGCACAGGGTAGCAGCGCCGGCCGGGTGGGGGATGCAATGACAAGCATGCATGCATAAGTGCCACATGCGTATGAACTACACCCCCGGATCGGCCGGTAGCGCCGGTGTCATCATCTCCAGGGGTGGTTAGGGGATGGGAATGCCCGCCGCCGCGCACGCTCGCAACAAATACTCCTGTGGGTGCGCGGCGTGCGGCGGGGCCGGCCGTCGCGGGGGCGGCGGCGGCCCAGGAACAGCGGCCGCGGGGGCGGCGGCGGCCCAGGAACAGCGGCCGCGGGGGCGGCGGCGGCCCAGGAACAGCGGCCGCGGGGGCGGCAGCAGCCCAGGAACAGCGGCCGCGGGGGCGGCGGCGGCCCAGGAACAGCGGCCGCGGGGGCGGCAGCAGCCGAGGAACAGCGGCCGCGGGGGCGGCAGCAGCCCAGGAACGGCGGCCGCGGGGGCGGCGGCGGCCCAGGAACAGCGGCCGCGGGGGCGGCGGCAGCCCAGGAACGGCGGCCGCGGGGGCGGCGGCGGCCCAGGAACAGCGGCCGCGGGGGCGGCGGCGGCCCAGGAACGGCGGCCGCGGGGGCGGCGGCGGCCCAGGAACAGCGGCCGCGGGGGCGGCAGCAGCCCAGGAACGGCGGCCGCGCGGGCGGCGGCGGCCCAGGAACAGCGGCCACGGGGGCGGCGGCAACTGGGGGGACAACATGGGGATGAAGCCAATATTGCCCTGGTCCACCTTTGGCCACCATACATAACCCGGACAAAGGCACAATCATACAACGCACCTCTTGCCGCCATAACCCGGACAAGGTCGGTACTGGCTCCGTGTCCAGGATCATCCACTGGCTCATTTGGTCATCACTGTGTTTATGAAGGAACTTTCGGGCCACCATACATGGGAGGAAGCATCAACTTCTGGTCGGAATGAGTGCCATAACTCCGGTCGGACTGTCCCTTCTTTGTAATGTCGCAATCATAACTCCGTCCCTTCCTGTAATGTTGCATTCATTATTCTGCTACCCAGGCCTCAGATCGATCTTCTGGGCGCCATGAAACATGGCAAGGGAAGCAAATGGCTGACATTGAGTCCCGAGGCACAAAGGGCCGAGGGACCCCAGCCCCCAGCTTCCATTCGGTAAGGCTCCCCTCGCACCGGGGCCGCGACCACCACCTTAGGTGCCTTGGGTGTGCACGGTGTCCCCAGAGCTGCTGTTCAGCAGCTCAATCGCATAGGGGCGCGGTTGGAGCCGCTGCACGGCCGCACCTATTGAATGGGAATGGAGAGGAATGGAAGAGAGAGGGCAGGTTTTGGTAGTGAGGGTGGGTGGGTGGCGGTGAGGCACAGACAGTGTTTGCAGAGGACAGCACGCACTCGCAACAGGACAGCACTCGTGAAGCGCACACACCTACTCAGGTGCCCACGCTGTCAGTGCCCAGGCCCAAGCCCGTGTCCAATCACTGCTACAGTACAGTCCTCTCAACATATACATCACTAGGATGGCTAGGGGAGGGAGGCGTGAATGCCCAAGGGCCTTGCAGCTACCACCCAGTGCTCGTATCTTCCATCTACACTGTAGATAACTGCCCAATATCCGCCGAAGGCGGAGAAAAATGTTTGGGTTTGGGTGCCGCGCATCTACGCAGGTGTAGACGTTTTTGGCCGGTTTTGGCGCAAAACTGGGGGAAGTGTAGACGTTCGGGGGGGGGGGGCTTGGGGGCTTAAGTGTAGATGCCGCGGTCAGGGTCATCTACACATGTGTAGATAGATGCAGGGTGCCTGAGGGCATCTACAAGATACGAGCACTGCTACCACCCACACACCCATTCAAGAGCCTACATCTGCACGTGCAGCCCCACAGCCTGTACACACCTGCCACCACGCAGGCAGCGCCGCCGCCACCACCATTGCCACCGCTGCCGCTGGCGCTCAAGCTGTCACTTGACAGCGACATCACCTCGCTTGGCAGCGGCTGTGGAGGCCGGGATGGTCCTGACGGGTGGGAGAGGGAGGGGAGCATGGCATGTGATGACAGAGCAGCAAACGTCAGTGGTTGCAGGGTGGCCGGGGGAAGGGAGGCGCGAATGCCCAAGGCCGCCGGCGCCACCGCCATCACCCACACGCCCACACCAATGCCTACATCTGCGCCCGCAGCCCCACAGCCCATACACACCTGCTGCCACGCCGGCAGCGCCACCGCCACCACTGTCGCCGCGGGCGTACACATTGCTCAGCGCCCTGGCTGCCAGTTGCTGATGCTGATGCACTTGCTCATGTACACCAACGCGAAGTTGCAACCAGCAGCTGCAGCACACGCAGCCGTGGCTCGGGCAGCTGCGGGGGTGGCAAATGGGGCGGCGGCACGCAATAGATCGCACACAATGCCGCGGGCGCATGTGCAACTGCAACTGCCAAGTTCACCAGCCTCCGCAGCGGCGTCAGCAGCAGAGGGAAGGCCTATGCTGCGGCTGCGCCTGGCCCCGCGCTCGCGAGTCCCTTTCCTCGGACAATGTTGTTGCAGCCAGGGTAGCAATACGCGAGCTAGCCAAATGTGTGTTGCTGAAGCGCGATGTCATCATCGGTCGGCGCGCCATCGGCGACCCACAGGCCTCGGACCCACCGGTGCATACGGTAAAGCACTTCAGGCGCAGAGATCTCTCTGGTGGTCAGGACGCGACCGCGTTCACAACGCGGAAGCAGAGCGGGGAAGGCGCAACGACACAGGCAGGCCACGCCACACGCCACACCCCACACGCAACCCGTCCCTCCGACCCCTCCTCCCTCCCCGCAGCTTGGCCCTGCCCGCCGCCTCACCTCCTGCTCCGCGACCTGCCGCCCGCTGCCCCTTCACCGTCGCTGTCTGCGCCAGCGGCCGCGCCTGTCAGCCTCGGGCGCATCCGCCCAGGCTTTGTCCTCCTTCGCCTGCTCGCTGTGGCCACCGAAAACCCTAGTTCGTACAAGAAGTCGCTATCGTACTCGCTGGCTGCTCCGCTCCGAGGCGCTGCAAGCGGAGTCGCTCAAGGAGTCGATCGCTCATGGTGTCGCAGGTGGAACTGGCGGCAGAAGTAGTAAGAAACCCAAGCTGCCCCGCTGCCCCCCCTAAATAAAATTCCTCTTTGTACTGAAGACAGCGTGACTTCTCCTTGGGGCGTCCTGTGCCCGGGGTCGTCGCAAAATCTGTCTTGTCGGGCGTGTCTGTCTCGTGTCTTTACGAACGGCGAGCCGTCACCACGGACTCCACGTGCCGAGTAACCGGCTCTAATTAGAGCCATGTAACAACAGAAATGGCATTTGGCGTAGCTAGCTCTAGCTGATGAAACGGCATTGTTGTCAGAGTTAACTGCGTCGTTCATACGCTGCAGGCATTTTCATGCTCTGGATAAACTCCACTATGTAGAAAACGGTGTTATCAAAGCAATTGCAACAAGCGGCTGAACTCGAGCCAGGTGCGAGCCAGCGGCGGTTGATTGGGTTGCGCATTTACATCACGGTTAACCTTGCCGGTATGCTGCCAATCATGTAGTATTACACAACCGACCTAGCACCGTCCTCGAGACAGGTGTGCGCCGGGGCAGCAGCGGTTGGCTGCTGCTGCATGAATGCGGATGCATGACAGTCAAGTTGCAATATGCCGCTGTCGGGAACTAAATGCACGGGCGCCTCATTCCTTGTGTACAGGTTGTCGCAACATACATACATACATACATACTGCGCACGCACCAAGTCACAATAATGCTGCCCCTAGTTGGTTTGCTGCTGGTGGCCCTCATGCCATTCAGCCATGCACGTCTCTGCGACGATTTATCAAGCAAAATTAAGAACGATGTCATCGACTCAATGCTTTGGCCGAAGTCAGCACAAATTGCCACAAGCGGCAAGCTTTCGCCTACCTGGGGCTCGAATGTGCAGGGCGAGGTCATTCCCAATGGTGAGAGAATGGGCGGGGCTGAGGGTATGCCGCTGCCATTGAGTCGGGGTCTTGCATGAGTTCAGCGGTTTTAGCGCGGCGGTGGTGCATACGTGCACCAGCAGGCAATCGCCGAGCTTTACGTGTGGGCACACAGGCAACTACAACGACACGACGGCCGTCATCGAGTACTTCTACGGTCTGGCGGTGGGTCCTTGATGCGGCAAGCAAGTCTGTCTGCATCTTTCCCAGCAGCTTGACTGATTCTCACGCCAGACAACATGTACGTTCCAGCTGATTCTAAAATTGCCCTGTCTGCCTTCACGCTAATGAGGCGGCCGCTGGGAATCTCATCGGATCACCCCCGTTCTAACCCATCCTACCTGCACGGGTCCCATCCTCTGAACCCTTGCCACTTCTTATTATACGTCGTCGCTCGATCAATTGCGCACTCCTGCTCGTACGCAGGGCCCCTTGGATCCTAACCCCGCCAACAACCTGGACGTGCCGCGCGTTGTAAACATCGAGGTCGTCTGGATGACCTGCAACGCCTCGACGCGCACTGTCGCCACGGTGAGCCACGCACCCCTCCCCATACATGAAGCCCCGCCCTGACGGATGCACGCGCAGTCCCCACGCCCGCCCGGGACAGGGTTGACTAATGAGGGCCTGGTGGCCTGGGGGGGGAGAGGGCTGCGGATGGTCTGGCGCATGCATCCAACCTTGGCGGCGCCACGCATGCGGCAGTCGCCGCGCCGCCGCTGCAGTAACAGGAGCGTTCGTTCCCACACTTCGTTCACTGCAGGAGACGTTCATTCAGTTTGCGGATGGTCGCGGCAACCCAGGTCTCAAGATCGACCTTATCCACGTCTACAAGTTCACCAAGAAGCGACAGATTTGCGGCTATTCCCTCGTGTCGAAGCGCCAGGCATGTAGAAAGCTGGATGGGCAACCCCGCTGCCCCGCGCTCTCTTCCATAGGTGTCTAGAGCAACAGCGCCCCCAGTGGCCTCTCGATCACATATCACCGCTTGATGAGCCCAGGAATTGCAACCCCTGCTGCCAACACCCGAGCATCTGCTGCTCTGTCTAGACTGATGCGTTCCCATGACCATCCAGTTGAGACTGAGGCGCAGCAAGGCGCAGCACATGCATGGTAGCCAACCGCCGCTCAACTGCTGTCCTGCCCTTTCCCGCCCCCTTGCATTTCAGGAAATTCTCATCGACTCGATGCCAGGGGCGCTCGACCCTGCCATCATCATCCCCCAAGTCTGCGGCGGCGTGCAGTACCTGTGCACTGGAGCCAACCAGCAGTTTGCCAACTACACGGTCAGTCGCGAGCATGCATGGGGGGTGCATGGGAGATGCCGGGGGATCGGGTGCGCGAGAAACCGTCGCTCGTCCACTCACGCACCCTCATCATGACCCCCTCCACGCCCTATCAGCCCCCGGCCGCTGCCTGACCCCACTGGTGTGCACATAACCCCATCCATCCACTCACCCTCAGGCCTGCGCCACCTTCATGCAGTCCATCCCCCTCGGTACTTCCGCTAGCCTGGACCAGGTACGGCGTGGGGCACATGCGGCGCCTGCTGCAGGGAGAGGAATCGTGCGGTATGTGAAGAAGACACATGTATATGTCGGGTCGCTTACCATTTTCAGGGCTCGGCAGGTAGGGACTTGGCGCGAGCCCGTCAGCCCGACCACGCTACGACCCACCTGACACGCCAGCCACCTCACCCTCACCTGTTACTTGACTACTGCCGATGTGCGCTGGACGGCAGGGATGCGCGGGGGCCTGCATGTCCGTCTTACGCCGGACATGCGTCGATCTTGAGCTGTCCTCGGCTGTGGCATGTTCCCATTTACACGCACATACACACGCCGCAGGAGACCTCATCTCCCTCATCCCGCCCCGCCCCCATCCCTGCCGCAGAGCAACGTGCTGTGCCGCCGCCTGCACCTCAACCTGGCCGCTATCGACCCCAACCTGCACTGCCCGCATGTGGGCCCCAGTGGCGGCGGCAAGTGCACGAACAAGGGTGTCGAAAGCCAGTTCCTGGTCAAGGAGTTCTTGAACTGTTGAGCCATTGGCAGTCGTGGGAAACATGTTTCCCATCTGTACAGATGGGGTCCCCTCCTAGCAGTGTCGTTCGCTTGGCACTGGTGGCGGACGGTGGCGGCGGTCTGCGCTGCCAGACGGCATGTAGGCCTAGTCCGTGTGGGCCGCGCTAAGACGCATAGCCACTCATTCACTACGACTGGAGTTATGCAAGTCCGCGAGTCACATTTGTTGTCGTTACACTTATGGCGCTGCTGTATGGTGTGCGCACTGCTGCGTAGTTTTGATATGTACGGTCTATACGGTATGTATATTCTTGCGTCCATGTAAGACTCCTCGCCTCTTACTCGCCCCCGGAGTGTGCGGTGTGTGCCACGAGTCATGTGCTGCCTGACCAGCACACCATCACATACAACAAGTGTTCCCCGGTCACGAGACAAGGGGCTGAGCCCCTCCACAGTCTGAGGCCGAACAACCTCATCGCCCGGACATAGCCGGGGTTGGTTTCCACAGACACGTAGCCAAACCAGGTGCCTATCTAGCAGTCGCGATGCCACAGCAGAGCCAACCGGAGCCAGACGAAGCACAGTTGTCAACAGCCGCACTATTTGTCATGCCGCTACGCATGCCCTGCCAGCCCCACCATACGACTCGGTTCTGTCGTGAGATAGACTTCGGCCACACGCGGGATCCTATCCACGGAAATCCCTTCGACCCATCAAAACCCGCGCTCAACTCTCTGCCGTGTGCCGAATGGACACTGTGCATCGGCAGTCGTGTTAGGCGTGAATTCATGCGCACCAGCGCTTGAGAGCCCAGCCGTGTCAGAGCGCATGTGTCCTATGTGGAGACAAGTGCCGACATGCCCACGCTTGGACGCGCAACTTAGCCCTCCCACGGTTTGTTTGTGCTTATTACGGCATAGTGTTCACATACGAGCCTCGTACTGCTGCGTTTGGCCCCTAGTCCTGCTTGTGGGGCGCTTGACGAAATCCGCCAGGATGGGCTCCCGAAACCCGGCGGACCCCCAGAGCTCTATAATGTTGAGCATGGGGTGAGAACCAAGCTTTGTAACCCCCCCCCCCTCCGGGAATTCGGACAAAACCCGCCCCAAACCCGGGCTAACAAAGTCCAGCCCCAGACATCAGGCCCCAGGAGGACTGTCTAGGAAAGGGCCAAAATGGCCGATTGATAGATGTCTGGAGACCGGGAGTCGGTTGGCCCAACCGAAGGCAAGCCTTTGAATCCATACATGCGGAAGGCATGACCGTGCCCACCGCTGCTGCCCGAGCGCCACAATATATGGCAACATCTCTAATATTGTTTGAGTTCGGGTAGCATCCGACCCTTCTGCCGAGCGATGCGCGAGCAGCGACACGGAGCGTCCTGTGGACATTCAGGCTCAGCTGACGGAGACCGCCGGCGTAGTCTTCAAGCTTGCCGAGAAGCTCGGAA
This sequence comes from Chlamydomonas reinhardtii, assembly GCF_000002595.2. Lineage (NCBI taxonomy): Eukaryota > Viridiplantae > Chlorophyta > Chlorophyceae > Chlamydomonadales > Chlamydomonadaceae > Chlamydomonas > Chlamydomonas reinhardtii. The sequence goes on along the minus strand of NC_057005.1, from coordinate 9,110,705 downwards.
AGGATGCGGCATGGAAGCGGAGTGCCGTCGCAGCGCTTTCCAGAGCCACATCTGCAGACCGCTTCCTATTTCTTGCCGATTCGGAAGATGGCCAGCTGGAGCGTCTGAATGGACTCATCCATAGTGAGCCATCGGGGCGAAGGGGCACACGACGACTGAACGCGCGCTCCGGGCGATGCCGAGTGTTCCGCCCTGCTGTCGACATGCTGTAATATGCATAACTCATGCAGTTTCCACTCGCATATGCCCCCCGGATTGCATGTTGTAGGCGCGGCGGCTGGCCTGGGCGTGGGGAGCGCGACAACCGGTGAGGTTGCGGCGAGGCGTTGTTGAAGCAGGAAGGTAGGGGGTCTGTCGTCGTTGTGCTGCCAAGGCGCAGTATAAGAGTTCCAAATGCACCCGGGCACACGCCGCCTGTGACCTCTGGTGGCAGCACCGGCGCGCCAGGCGGCACCCAGGGCCACCCGCGCGACGCGCCAGGTGAGCCCGCTGCCGCGGTGGGCGTTTGGGTTTTGGGGTGCGTGCGTGCGTACGTGTGCCCAGCAGCAGGGAACGGGGCTGGACTAGCTGGATGGACCCGAGGCAGGGGCAGGGGCTGGGTTGCGGACATGGGCGCCGGTCCAAAAACTTGCACAAGTTTAGCCACGACCACCTAAGGCTTCAAGGCTTAGGCCTGGGCTGGGGCCGGTCTGCGAGGCCGAAATCAACCTCCATGCATGTTGTGCTTATTATAAGGGTTTTAGATGGATGATGATGTGCTACGATGAGGCGGCCTTCGCCGGGTGGTGGTGGTGCTGGTCTGTCGAGCGCAAAGGTAGTAGTGCTGCGGCCCGTCGATCGGTGGGATTCGCGGCGGGAGCGTCGGGTGCTGCTGGGCCTTGTGGGGCGGGACGGCGGGTGGAGGTGCACGTGTGTGTGTGTGTGTGTGTGTGTGTGTGCGCGCGCGCGCGTGTGTGTGTGTGTGTGTGTGTGTGTGTGTGTGTGTGTGTGTGTGTGTGTGTGTGTGTGTGTGTGTGTGTGTGTGGGTGGGTGTGTGTGGGTGTGGGTGTGGGTGTGGAGGGTGAGAGAGAGCATAACGAGAGGGGAGTACAACCGGGACTACTGTGGTATGTAGTGTGTATGTGTGCGGTGCGACGCTCACGGTAATGCCTTTCACTTGATTTGTATTGGATGGGGACGAGCGAACTCCTGCATGCCGACCCGCACCTACCTCCCGCGTGTTCGGCTTGCTTGGCTGTAGCATGATACCGCCGTGCACACTACTTCAGGCACAGCACAGCACATACAATGGCATGGCTTTTGGGAACTATGGACGGGCCTGCTATCTATTTCGATTCGTCATACTTACGGCATACACGCTACCGCAGGGCCGCCTGCTGCTCTGCCAGGGCTGCGCGATGGTGCGGCGGCGGCAGCGGCGGCAACGGGCCAAGCCGGCCGCGAGGAGGGGGCGCCCGCAGCAGCAGCAGGTGGGTGAGCGAGCGAGCATTAGCTAGCATTACTATTGCGGCCACGAATGCCAGCAGCCAGCCGGCCCGCCAGTGGCCGTACGTGACAGGGACCCAAAACAGGCAGGGGACTGTGCGTGGGGCGTGTTGTGACAGCAGTCGTCCGGGGCTTCCTCTTGTTACACGTGTTTCGTGCGTGTGTTTCGTGCGTGCGTACGTGCGCATGCGGGTGCATGCCGAGGGAGCTGTGGGCTGCTCAGTAAATAAAACCCCTCATGGGTGCGGCTGCGGTCGCACCCTTCTTTCCCTACACCCTGCTGTCAATACACGCACACTGCTGTGACACTGTGCTCGCTTGCCCCGCCGCCGCTACCGCCGCCGCCGTCATCAGCGGGCGCTACGGGCGCCTGCCGCCTTCGGCCGAGGGACCTGCTGCGCTCAGCGCTGCCTGCTACCGACGTGCCGTACCGGGGCATGGGGAGGGCCTCCGGGAGCGTCAGCATCGACGCCACTGACACGCACCCGCGCCAGCTGCTCCGCTGGCAGCACGTGGAGGAGCCCGCCGCGGCGGTGACGAGCGGCGCCGGAGGCATAGGAGGCAGCGGCGGTGGCGGCGACGGCGACTGCGGCGGTAGTGGCGGCGGCTGCAGCAGTCGACCGCTAGTGGAGGCTATCCTGGAGCACCAGGACGCCGCGAACAGCCTGTACGGCGAGGACCTGCGGTGGGGCGTGTGTGGGTGTGTGGGTGTGCGTGCGTGCGTGCGTGTGTATGTGGGGGGGGGGGAGGGGTTGTGGGCGTGTGTGAGGGGGAGGGGGGGGGGAGGAGGGGGGAGGGGGAGGACCTGCCCTATCTATCCTGTCTAGCGTCCGTGCCTTCCGTATCTCCACCGTGCACCCCATTGCGCGCCCACCATGTCAACCGCCCCCCCCCCCTCCGCCCCGTGCAGGCGGTGGAGGCCCCCCCTTGTTGTGGCCCTGGACTCGGAGGCCGCGGTGGCCACTGCGTTTGTGTCTGCGGTGACAGCTCCATACGCGCTGGGCCAGCTGGCGGACGTCACTGCTGCACGCACCCCTCACCACGGCGGCGGGGGCGGCGGGGGCGGCGGCGGCGGCGGCGGCGGCGGCGGCGGCGGCGGCGGGGTGCGCGCGGTCTGGCGCCTGCAGCCGCCCGAGTACATCATCAGCCGCACCCGCGCATCCTGCTTCGCCACCGACCTGGTTTTGCTGCTGGAGCCGCCGCATGAAGAAGCCACCACCACCTCAGCAGCAGCAACAGACCACCACCACAGCGGCAACAGCGGAAACAGCGGCAGCCCGCCGCCGCTGCAAATGGGCGCGTCGGCAGGTGCAGGTGCAGGTGCAGGTGCAAGCGGCATGGCGGTCCCGCGGCTGGGCCACGGCACAGGCGGAGAGCAGCAGCAGCGGCCGCCAGAGCCAGCCGATGCAGCAGCAGCAGCAGCAGCGGGAGGCGGGGAGCAGTCTCCCTCCTGCGGTGGGGGCAGCGGCCTCCCCGCTGCCGGGCCGCAGCAGCAGCAGCGGGAGGCGGAGGCGGAGGCGGAGGCGGAGGCGGAGGCGGAGGCGGAGGCAGACCCCGCGCTCAAGCGGCGGCGGCTCCAGCCGCGCTGCGTGTGTTTGGGTGAGCTGAGGGCAGTCCCAACGCTGATGAAGGATGCAGGAGACGGTGGGGGCGGGCGGCGGCCCGTGGACTTGCTGGCGGCATGGCGCGACCCGTTGCACAGGCACCACACGCTGGCGCAAGCGATCATTAGCCAGGTGCGCGGTAGCTGATGATAGTGCTGCATACCGTAAAGGCACGTACTAATTAGTTGACATACTTGAGGTTGGGAATGGGATGGTGTGTTGGATGCGCACGCGTCAGGTTGCTCAGTCCTGGTTGGCTGGGGCGCGTGCGTGCCTTGCTTGCTTGCTTGGATGGTGCCACGCACTCCTTCCTGCCCGTACCGTCCTTACAGTCCAGCTCGCTTCCCTCCGCGCCCCATTCACATCTGCCCGTCCGTACACGCGCACACCCCCCGCCTGCCGTACTCGCCGTACTCGCCGTAGGTGTACACGTGCCTGCTCTCCCGGGGCGCCTGCTACGGCTTCCTGTCCTGCTGGCACGCCACGTGGTTGCTGTACTGCCCCGCCGCCAGGCGCCACCTGCTGTACCTGTCGGATCCCTTCCTGGCAACCACAACCGCCACAACCGCATCCACTGGCCCCACCACTGGCCCCATCACTGCCACCACCACCACTGGCCCCAGCGGGCCGCCGCCGCCGAGGCCCGGTGCCGCCGCCGCCGCCGCCGCCGCCGCCGCCGCCGCCGCCGCCGCCTCCGGGCCCAACAGCAGCAGCAGCAGCAGTGCGGCGACGACGTACGCCGCGCTGGCCTTCCTGCAGTGGCTGGCGCTGCGCAGCGCACCACACAGCAGCTGCAGCCCGCAGCTGCTGCCACCACCACCACAGCAGCAGCAGCAGCCGGGCGGCGGCGGGCAGGGGGCCGCAGCAGACCTGCTCCTGGTCGAAGGTAGCGGTGGCGGCGGCGGCGGTGGCGGCGGCGGCGGCGGCGGCGGCGGGCAGCACGAGGCGGCAGCGGCGGCAGTGGCGGCGGCGGCGCCAGCAAGTGCGGCTGCTGCCGCTGCCGCTGGTGGGAGTGGTAGAGTGCGCCCGCGTCCGCTCCCGGCGCGCGTGGTGCTTCGCTTCCAGCAGGAGGAGGAGGCGGTACGCCAGGGCAGCGAGGGGCTGGTGGTGGAGGGCACGTGCGACGGCGTGGGCTGCTTCGTAAAGCTGCTGGGGCCGGACCGCGCCGGCCTGGCGGCGTACGAGCGGGAGGCGGCCGCCTACACCGCCCTGGAGCCGCTGCAGGGGCTGCACGTGCCCGAGCTGCAGGCCTGGGGGGATGTGGATTTCGGCGTGCGCTTCCTGGCGGTGCGGCGGGTGGAGGGCGGGGTGCCGCTGTCGCGCCTGCCACACCCGCTGCCGGCGGCGGTGGCGGCCGCGGCGCTGGACGTGCTGCGGGCGGTGCAGGCCGCCTGCCCGCGCTTCGTGCACGGCGATGTGCGGCTGTCGAATATGCTGGCGGTGGAGGGGGAGGGGGAGGATTCGGGCCTGCTGGCGGGGTCGCCGCCGCAGCCGCCAGCAGCAGCAGGAGCAGCAGCAGCAGCAGGCACCCGTGACGCGGGCGGCGGAAGCGGGAGCGGAAGCGGAAGCGGAAGCGGGAGCGGGAGCGGAAGCGGGAGCGGGGCGGGCACGCGGCATGTGCACGTGCGCTGCGTGCTGTTGGATTTCGGTCGCTCGCGGCTGGACGGCGACGCGGCGGCGCAGCGGCTGGAGCTGGAGCGGCTGCGGAAGCTGGTGGTACCGGCGGCGGCGGCGGCGGAGCAGCCGTAGATAGCAGGTAGGGGTGGCTGCTGGCCGCGATATGCGCTTGACAGTTGTGGTGGGGATGGAACTGGAGGTCACAGCTGCCACCGGGCGGGTGTGTGCCGCCGTGGACACGCGCAAGGACCCTGCACGGGGAGAGGGGCGGGGCAAGCCACCCCAAGTGAGGAGGGCGCGTGCGTGACGCCGCACCGTACCGCCTGGCTAGAACGCCGCGCTGGCGCGCAGGTTGAGAGAGTTGGAGGCGGGCGCCTGGCTGCTGGGGCAGCGCACAGCGAGCACAGCCTTCGCCTGCGTGGTGTACAAGTTGCAGAAGTGGCCGGCGCAGGAACACAAGTAAGACTACAAGGGCTGGTGGAGAGGAGAGTGCTACCAGGAGGCGGCGGAGGAGCAGGAGGAGGAGCAGGAGGAGGTGGTGGTTGTGGCGGAGAGCGACTGCGACGTTGTGATTGAGAGGGTTAGTGGTTGAGTTACGATGAGTTACGATCGAGGGAATTGAATTGAGTGGCTGGTGGACTCGGTGGGGCACCTTCGTTAGCTCATTGCACCACCACCAGCAGCGGCAGGGCTGTGGCAGAAAGCGCCACGCTAGCTAGGTGCGGCAGCAGCAAGATGTAGCAGCCATCGGCCGTGCCTCTCATCGTGTCTCATCTTGGCGGGCGTTCCGCCCACACAAGAACAACAGCTGTCGCCAGGGTCCCCTCCCGTGCGTGGCTGTCGCCGTGTTCAGCGCTCTTGCTACTGCTACTGCTACTGTTAGTACCAGGGGACTTGCCACGCAAAGGGCAGGTGGCAGCGGCACGGGCTGAGGGCTGCGAGGCTGTCCGGGCGCGGCATCACGCATGGAACGGCATGGGGTTCGCCCACGCCACGCCTCCAGCCTGAGGCCGCAAGCGTCTACCTCCCAAACATAGCCGGGGTCGGTTCTTACAGGCACGGCCCACCATAATGTGTCCAGCCACGTCCCGCTGCCAAGCACAAGCACAGCCACTCAGCCAGCCATCAACCAAACAGCAGGAAATCCCCTAGCCACAGCACTCCTCACTGCTGCGGCCTACCACACACCGCTCCATGCTACTCTCGCCAGCAAAGACCGCAAACCCGACATCGGCAGGCCTCCACTTCTCGGGCAACACGCACCGCGCGCGCTGCTACCCAGCACCTCCACGTGGCCCTTCTTCTGCGCACATGCACGCCGCAACTGCTGGGCCCAGGTCCTGCGCAGCCGCCGCATTCGCCAGGCCTGCGCCGCCTGCACCGCCGCCGCCGCCAGGCCCTGCGCCGCCGCCGGCGTGTGGCACTCGCGGTTTGCACCAGTACCGGTACCGTATCGAGTTTGCACCCGCGATCGACAGGGTGTTCCTGTGGGGCTTCACCTCCCCCCCCCCCGACTCAGCCCGCCAAAGCATGCGACCGACACCAGTTCAATGAGCCATTCTCCCACATCCAGCTTCTCCACAAGTACATGTGCTTGGACAACTGCAACTACAGACGAGAACAGTTGTCCTGTTGGCAATTGGCCTCAGGCACGGACGGCTGCACTTTTGCCCACAAACCTGGGACCGAAATGTGGGCCACCAAAACATAACAATGCCTCAGCAGCCGGACAAGTCGCCGCCGCCGCCGCCACTGCCGTCGCCACCGGCGCTGAGGCCACTGCCGGCGCTGAGGCCGCCCACCGCCCACCGCCCACACCCTGCTGCCCAAGTCCGCCCTCTCCGTACGGCTGTGCCGCGGCGGCCTTGGCCTCGCCCTACTTGACGGCGGCGGGCGCCAGCAGCGGGCCGACCGCCCAGCAGGGGGCCGACCACCAGGGGGCCGGCCGCCCCTCTGCCTGCCTGCCGCAGCGCACAGCGGCGGCCTCCGCCAGCTGGCCCCCACAGGCGGCCTGTACCGTGTGCCCAACAGCAGCAGCGGCGCGGCAGCGCCAGCACCACCACACCCAGCAGTGCCGCCGAGCCGGCGGCCCTTCCACCGCCGGCCCGCCCCTGGTCTGGTGGTGCGCCAGCGCGTTGTGGCATGTGGCGGCCTGAGGGGCACACAGGATGTGATCCGGCGGGCTGTGTCATGTGCCACGTGCACGGCTTGACAGCGTGCGCTGCCGCCCCACCCCGCCACACCACACACACCACCCCCCACCGCCTGCCCGCCGGGACACGCCGCTCTCACCCACCTACCCACCTGCAGCACATGGATGTGGCTGTGGCTCTGGCTGTGGCTGTGGGCGGCGGGTCGGCGGGTCGGCGCCGCTCACTGCTGCAGCGCTCGGGGGTGGCGCCCTACCTTGCTTGCGCCCGCCGCCGCCGCAGCCGCCGCCGCCGCAGCAGCAGCCCGAGCGGCCGGGCGCCCGCGCCACCTCGCCCAGCTGCAGCCCCCGCCGCCGCCGCCGGCCCCGCAGTCGTCCAGCATCTGGGCGCCGCCGCCCCGTGTAGGTCAGGTATGTCAGGCCGCCTCCCCCCCCTGAAGCCGGTCCGGTCCGGTCCGGTCCGGTCCGGTCCAGTCCGGCTAGTTGGCGCGCGGCGGCGGCAGCAGCTGGCTGCTGCCATGGGGGTCGAGGGCCGCCTGCAGGTAGGCGCGTGGGCGGCAGGGCGTGCAGATGTACACGTGTATACGATAAGGTTCGCATCATCTGGGATTGAGAGTACCGGCAACAACACGAGGGAGCGCCGTCGTCACTGCTGCTTGCCGGCGGCCAGGTCTACAGCAGTGACACCGATAGGACAGAGCGAGGAGAGCTGCTGAGCACAGCAGTGGAGTGGAGTGGAGTGGAGTGCAGTGGAACTGTGGAACACATACACATTGCCCACATGAGAAGCCTTGCGCAGTGGACTAAGACGGTCCCGCGGCGGCGGTGCGCGAGGGTGGCTCCAATTCAAGGTGCGTGGGGGCGGTAGGTGTGAAGCGCAGGCAGGTGTGAGGCTGGCGGCGGCTGCTGCACTACCTATGGTACATGCGGTAGTCATGCGCAACACACAAGCAAAGAGGCGACGCTCGCACGCACGCACATACGCACCCTCAGGGCCTGTCGCTGTCTGGCGTCCGCCAGGTGGTAGCGGCCCGCCTGCTGCTGGGTACGGGTCGGCCGCAGGTACGGCCGCAGGAAGTGCCACAAGCCCCAGCCCCGCAGGTCGTCCTCCCCCGCCCCCAGCGCCGCCGGGGCCGCCAGCAGGCGCAGCACCTCGCCGCGCTGCGCCTCCGTCAGACCTGCCAGGCCCAGCCTCCAATCCTTCACGACCTAGACGCGCCGGAGCGAGGCCACACAAGTAGGATGGCGGCAAAGAGGCCAAGGTAGGGGAGAGCCGTTAGTTGGTGGCAATGGAGGGAGGGAGGTGGTGCGTAGGATGTTCGGGTGGGACAGAACCACCAAAGCAGCAGTCTCGCGTACGGCAAACGCCCGTGCAAAACATTCAGCGACCCCGCACTTGCAACCGCCGCAACCCAACCGTGCCGAGCAACAGCTCTTGGATCGATCGATCGGTGGACGCACAAGCAAACATGCAGGGATCCCCTCTCTCGCGCTTGCTTCACATAATTAGTCCACCACACACACCTCCTCCAGCATCTTGGTCCGCATGAACTCGGACACAAACGCCTCCACGTCCACGTGCACGTCCACGCGCGCGGCCTCGACGGCGGGCTCCGAGGCGCATGCCCACCACTGCTCCAGCATCATCGCGAACAGTGCCGGCGAGCCCTCGCTCCGCTCCAGCAGCCGCCGCCGCTGCTCCAGCAGCATGTCAGCGCCGCCACCACCACCGGCGCCTGATGCTGTGATGGTGCCCTGCTGGGTCATCTCACTCAGCTGCTGCTGCTGCTGCACCCCATCCCGCATGGGCCGCTGCGCCCTGCCGCCGCCGTGGTCCGGCAGCAGCAGCTGCTGCATCAGGGCTGGCGGGAACGCCGACGGCAGGTGCAGCTGCGGCCAACACACACACACACACACACACACACACACACACACACACACACACGCACACACACGCACACACGCATACACACGCACGCGCGCGCGCGCACGCACGCAGGAGCGTAGGTAAGTGCCAGCAGAGCGAGCAGGAGTGAGCGGTGCACACACCAGGTAGGCGGAGCGGAGCGGCGGTCCATGAGTCGGACATGGCCGTTTATTTGTTTGTCCGTACCGGCGGTATGTATGCATCAGTCCAGGTGGGGCCAGCAGCACCCGCGGCACTCACAGCGCACAACAGCAGGCAGGCAGGCAGGCAGGCAGGCAGGCAGGCAGGCAGGCAGGCAGGCAGGCAGGCAGGCAGGCAGGCAGGCAGGCAGGCAGGCAGGCAGGCTGGCTGATGCCGGGTGGGTGGGTGAGTGGGTGGGGTTTCACGCAGCAGCAGCACACCGCCGCACGGCTGCTGCATAGCGGTAGGTGGGGACACGCACGAACGTGTCGGCTGCTCCAATAGATCTGGTCTAGCTATGGCAACCCAAACAAGCAACACGGGGGCACCGCCCACCCTGACCGACGCGCACACGCATGCATGGGGAACGCCCGCCCCATTGGCAGCCACACGCCACTGCAACTGCTACTGCCGGGCCAGCGTCCCGGCAAATGTGCCCGCCGCCAGTGCCGTTCGAGCGGAACATGGACGCAAACCACACCAGCGTCATGGAGGCCGTTGGATTCCTTTCCGAGGCAGCGGCAGTGTCTCAGTACGAGCGACAAGGGCTCTAATGGGCCTATGTCGCTCGTACTGAGACACTGCCGCTGCGTCGGAAAGGAATCCAACGGCCTCCATGACGCTGGTGTGGTTTGCGTCCATGTTCCGCTCCCAGCGCGTCAATTTTCGGGCGTTTTCTCCTTCATCGTTGTGGCGCGTGCGTATAGGCAGGAACGTGTGCGTGCGTACGCGCGTGGCAGCGCGTGCTGCTGCAGACCGGGCATGCATAAATTGCCTGTTTATTGACATGCTTAATAAAGGCAACACATTGCCTCGCGAGCTCGCCCCTTGCCCCGATAGATCTCGCGCGCGGCAGCCCGGCTGCTGCTCATCACCTACCGGCCAGATCTGCATCAGTGGCGCGGTGCCGTTGACGGGCATGGCCGCCAGCGCCACCCAGGCTGCCGCCATGCCGCCGCCGCCAGTGGCCGCCACCAGCACGTGGTCAGCGCTGCCCAGCAGGATGGGGCGCAGCACGCCGTCGCGAATGAAGGCCGCGCCCGAGGCGTCCAGCTCGCCGCGCGCGTCCGTGGGCCGCAGCAGGGCCTGTACCTCGTCTGCATGTGCAACGGTGCCGTATGTATGTGCACACACACACACACACACACACACACACACACACACACACACACACACACACACACACACACACACACACACACAGGAGCGAGGGGCGCGAAGAAAGGTGGGGGATTAGGAAAGAAGCTCACGGGCCTTGGGCCGGCATACACACGGTACGGCAGCTGTACGTGAGCGAGGGGCACAGGTGGTTCGCGCGCACCCTTGCCCAGGCCTGAGTCATTACCGTATTATTGCCAATACAGCCATCCAATTCCAGTTTCAGTTTCTACCTGCCGCTGCGCCCCGGCCGCATGCACACTGCGCCCACGCACCCAGCAGCACGAGCACGGGCGCCTGGAAGCCGCTCTCAAACATCTCCACCACGGCCCTGCCCGCCCGCGTCTGCGCGCCCGGCGCGTCCGGGCCGCTGTCCAGGACCTGGCGCACCCAGCTGCGTGTGTACTCCGCCACCGGCACCTCCGCCCGTGTCGCCCAATCCGCCACCGCCTGCGGGCAGGCAGGGTACACAGCACACGCCGTGCCCGAGCGAGGTAGTGAAGGAGGCTGACGGGGATGTGAGGTAGGGCAACGCAAGTAAGTCCCCATATGCTCACCTGCTGCCATCACACGTTACCCACCCACATCCACTCTTACGCGCGCATATATATACACACTGTCACACACAAAGACACACAGTCACACACTCTGTCACACACACTGTCTGACACCCACACCCACATGCAGCATGTCGTACAGGAGTCCGGTGGCGCCAGCCTGTGGGAAGGAAGTAAGGTGGGTCGGGGCCAGTCGGGGAGTGGATGGGGCATGCAAGCATACCGTACGCACTCTCACTACTACTGATGGATGGGACGTGTACGAAACGTGAGGCGTGTGTGCGGAGACTACAGAGTACAGGGCTCCACACGTATCAACAAGCTATCTACGTGAGCCGGTGGTCGGCCCCAAGCTGCGGCCTGCTGCTGCTGGCCCGTGTTGGGAATGGGAGTTTGCCGCATGCACGCTGCTGGGGACGGTGGTATGCACGGTTGGGCATGAGCATGAGCATGAGCATGAGCATGGTGCACGGCTGAAGACAGGTGGATGCATAAATAGTTCAGGGAACGAAGGCGATTTCGCACTCGATCGGGTACAGCTCACTCAGGTTGCAGCAACTCCCGTGCGTGCCTGGTAGCGAACAACAACCACAGTCGCTTTCCCCCGAACTTCCAAAACACACGGATTGCTTGGCCCTAGCGCCTTCCGTGGCGCATCACATGCCGTTGGCTCAAAGCATCTTCGATCACAAGACGCATATGCAGCACAGCTAGGTAGCAGTGCGCCGCTAGCGCTGCTGTCTAGCTACGTGCCCACGCACCCACCTGGCGCTGCAGCAGCTCCAGCCCGTTCAGCCGCAGCACCGCCATGCCCTGCAGGGGGTGGCCCGGCGCCTGCTGACGCAGCGTCGCGGCCAGCACCGCCGGCACCACCTCGTGCAGCGTGTAGGACTTGCCGGCCTGCGGTCAGGACAAGCAACGAGAATGCGGCGGGTCGGTTACCGCAACGCGACGACGCGCTCAATTTAGCCTCGCCCGTGCAAGCAAACGCACCTTGGCTAGCCCTGATATCCACAGGGTCGGCAACGCGCTCACGACGTTCAAACCGAATCTCCGGCAGCGCAGGTTCGCCCACGCCTGGATGCTTGCCACAGCCATGCCAGCGTCGAGGTAAAGGTCGCTACTGCCGTCTGGGCGTTTGATGTCCCATACGGAACCATCGGAAGTTTTACACTTGACTGCGAGCTCCGAAGCCATCTGGTCCAGTTTCCAGGGTCCTGCGCGCAAAGAAATTCAATTGACGCTACCCGGCTGGTTGACGGAAGCCGCAATCCATTGCCAACTCAGCACAGCATTGTGAGGAAGCTCGAGACGCCATACCGCCCGTGCTGTGCGCTTGCAGCGCAGGTTTAGGTCGGCTTGAATAGCTCGTAGTGAGCGGTTTCCTCAGGACGAGTGCCCCAAACGTGCAGCTGCGTCTCTGATTATTCAATGATAGAGGCAGCGAGCCAACTTGACAAGAGGTGCCAACCAGGGGCCTTGAAGACCACCCGGGAACCCGGTTGCAACTGCATGTCCGAGAACGTAGCATTCTTAAAGATGCTAATGATGAAGACATCCATGAAGGCATAGTCACTCCCTCTTGAAGACCACGCATGAGGGTCCCCGGCCCCGGCATCCGTCCTGATGAGGTTCAGGGGAGGTTGGACACAGCAGCGCCCAAACAAAGCCGCGCCCCAAACACAGGCACCGACGCACACCACCGACGCACACGAGCACAGCCGTACATGCAACCCCCACATCGCTGTGACACCGCACAGCTCAGAACGGGACGGGGGAAAGCGGCGCCTACCCTGAGCCACACCTTCGTGCCCGGTGCCACAAATGCTAGTCCAGCTGGAACACCATCCCGGCCGCTGATGCCAGACATCACTCGCTTACGGCCTCTCATGGTGAGCGGGCAGGACGGTAAGTGCCTCCCGGCCCTCCCCCCCTGTGTGGGTGGCGAGGCCACCCCCTGTCCCCTGGACGAGACGGAGGAGGAGGGGGACGACCGGACGCAGGAGCGAGGCGCCTCCGCACGCACACGCACGGGCAGGGGGACGGGCAGGGGGGACGGGCCTGGGGGTCTCGCAGTGCAGGCGGAGTGCAGCAAAGCCATGGTCGGGCCGACAGTTGTGACCAGCCTGGCAACCCAGGCGATGAACAGGGCGTTACAGAGCAGAGGCGGGGCCCAAAGCGTACGGCACGGCATTGCGGGCAGGGCGAGTGCAGAGCGCGACAGAAGCACCAGGGGGGCTGGGGCACACGTGCGACTCGGGACTCGGCCCCGCCCATGCCCCCTTGCATTGCGGGCACCATATTCTGTGGGCTGGGGCGAGCAGCATTATTTTTTGGCTTTTACAACAACGGCGTCAGCACGGCCGCAGCCGACTCACCAGCCCTCCAGATAGATAGGGAATGTGTGTTCAATGCGTGCATGTGCCTCCCTTTGGTTGCGTCAGTCGGGACATATCAGCCTGTCTGTCTGTCTGTCTGTCTGGGGTAAAACACACACACAACACACAACACGCTGCCTGTCAGTTGCAAACTGCAGCCAACCCTCCTGCACCGCTCGCCCGGCCGCTTTGCATGTGCCTGTCGCCTCACTCTTGCAGAAAACCCATTATACGACAAATATGTCCAAACTCTTTTAATTATCCAAGCACACACCCTGTTCTGTGATGCCACACGCAAATGCGGAGCCCTACACCCCCACATGCCGCAGGCAACACATACACATACAGAGGCACACACACCCGCGTACGTACGAACTCACTCATACAGGTGGTAAGTACACAACAAACACGGGAGCCGGGGCGGCCGCATGCAGGGGCGGGCAACCACTCACACACGCACACACGCCTCCCGGCGCGTCACGCGCGCGCGGCCGCGCCACCCCTCCAACCCGACACACCGGGCGGCGCCCCCCCCCCCCGGCCCTTCCACCCATGCCCCGCCTCCACACATCATCACCTTGCCATCCCTCCACCTAGCCTCCACCACCTAGCCTCCACCACCTCGGCCCCACGCCACCTGCCCCTCGCCTCCACCTCCACCTCTCCACCATCCTGACGTGGCTGCGCTGCAAGCGCAGCCCCGCCCACGCCACCTGCCTCCCCTCCCCTCCTCCTCCTCTACCCTTCCCCTCGCCTCCCCCACACGCCACGCCACGCCACGCCAGCACGCGTGTGTCATTTAGGCGATGCCCGCGGGCACGGCGTCGATCTCGGCGCGCATCTTCTTGTCGCCGGCCAGCACCGCGATGGAGCCGTCGGGGTCCACGTCCATGATCACCACGTCGCCCTCCTTGATGTCGCCCACCAGGATGCGCTCCGCCAGGCAGTCCTCGATCAGGCGCATGATGGCGCGGCGCAACGGGCGGGCGCCGTAAGTGGGGGTTGAAGCCCTCGTCCACCAGGCGGTCCTTGAACTTCTCAGTGACCTGAGGCG
>NC_057005.1:9068748-9086596 GCF_000002595.2 Chlamydomonas reinhardtii | reverse complement strand
CAGCGCCGGCGACATGAGAAGCACCAGACACTCGGGCAAGGATGGCATGCTTGCTCTGCCAATCGTGCGTGAGAATGACGGGGTGCAGGCTGCCCGGCTGCGCATGGGTGCAGCATGGGACTAAGCCAGCAACTGACTCTAAAACTTCTGAAGCTCCATAGTCCGCTCTGTTGTATTCTAAACCTTACTACTAAAACAAATTCTCTAACACGTTATTTGAATGCCCACTAGCTATACTTGAGCGAGCATTCTTGTTGTCACCCCCGACACTGCCTTGCTTGACTCTTAGACGGTTCTATAATAATTAAATCTGTGCAGGAATACAAATAAATGAGCTCTCTGCTTGTGAACGGCCAGTGGAGCTGCTACAACGTGGTCAACGCGGTCACCTTCGTCGCTGACTGTGGCTGTGGCTCTCCTTACATTACCAGATGATAAGTATACGTCCATGTCCCTAAATTTATCTTGTTGTCTTGTGTTGACGGCGTTCTTTGTGAGGACTTGACTCGCAGTCGCACGCATTGGGACCCGCTCGCAACATGCGTCGTAGGTGTCTGGTTTGCATTGCTGGGCTTGAGTTGCATGGTGTTTGGCCTGCATTGCTTGTGCCTGACTTGTATTGACCGGTGTCGGGCATGCTTGTCGCTGTCCACAGTTAATAGGCTTTTGCTTCATGGCTCACACATTTGCTGACCTCATGGCTTGCAGGTATCACGTCATGGCCAGGAGTAGAAAGTGGAGACATGGGCGCTGCTCGTTGCATGCTCAGGTTTGGTGGAGCGCGTGTTTAGTCAAACGGTGGTAAGGGGGATCACAGTTCGGTGTCTATAGACACCTCTCATGAACACTGGTTGCGGGGGTGGGTGACGGCCTGACGGGGGGCTTCAGGGGGTGCGTGCTTCAGGCCCTTCATGAAGCGCTTCGGCATTTTTCCTGATATAGTCGTTTCCTGAAGCAAACATCCTGAAGCCTTAACTTGTGACTTTTTCCTGAAGCAAGCCTGAAGCAAGCCTGAAGCAGGCTGGTTCCCAGAGTGATGCCGTTACAGACGCACACGAGTGCAGTGCAGGCTGGTAGACATGCCCGCCCCTTGCCTTCCGCCGTTCCTGCCTGCCAACTTGCTCGCACATACCCCGCAGGCTCCCCATGCCTTGCACAGACGCACACGAGTGCAGTGCAGGCTGGTAGACATGCCCGCCCCTTGCCTTCCGCCGTTCCTGCCAACCTGCCCGCACAAGCCCCGCAGGCTCCCCATGGCTTGCACAGACGCACACGAGTGCAGTGCAGGCTGGTAGACATGCCCGCCCCTTGCCTTCCGCCCTTCCGGCCTGACAACTTGCCCGCACAAGCCCCGCAGGCTCCCCATGCCTTGAACAGACGCACACGAGTGCAGTGCAGGCTGGTAGACATGCCCGCCCCTTGCCTTCCGCCCTTCCTGCCGAAATGCCCGCACAAGCCCCGCAGGCTCCCCATGCCTTGCACAGACGCACACGAGTGCAGTGCAGGCTGGTAGACATGCCCGCCCCTTGCCTTCCGCCCTTCCGGCCTGACAACTTGCCCGCACAAGCCCCGCAGGCTCCCCATGCCTTGAACAGACGCACACGAGTGCAGTGCAGGCTGGTAGACATGCCCGCCCCTTGCCTTCCGCCCTTCCTGCCGAAATGCCCGCATAAGCCCCGCAGGCTCCCCATGCCTTGCACAGACGCACACGAGTGCAGTGCAGGCTGGTAGACATGCCCGCCCCTTGCCTTCCGCCCTTCCGGCCTGACAACTTGCCCGCACATACCCCGCAGGCTCCCCATGCCTTGAACAGACGCACACGAGTGCAGTGCAGGCTGGTAGACATGCCCGCCCCTTGCCTTCCGCCGTTCCTGCCAACTTGCCCGCACAAGCCCCGCAGGCTCCCCATGCCTTGCACAGACGCACACGAGTGCAGTGCAGGCTGGTAGACATGCCCGCCCCTTGCCTTCCGCCCTTCCGGCCTGACAACTTGCCCGCACATACCCCGCAGGCTCCCCATGCCTTGAACAGACGCACACGAGTGCAGTGCAGGCTGGTAGACATGCCCGCCCCTTGCCTTCCGCCCTTCCTGCCGAAATGCCCGCACAAGCCCCGCAGGCTCCCCATGCCTTGCACAGACGCACACGAGTGCAGTGCAGGCTGGTAGACATGCCCGCCCCTTGCCTTCCGCCCTTCCGGCCTGACAACTTGCCCGCACATGCCCCGCAGGCTCCCCATGCCTTGAACAGACGCACACGAGTGCAGTGCAGGCTGGTAGACATGCCCGCCCCTTGCCTTCCGCCCTTCCTGCCGAAATGCCCGCACAAGCCCCGCAGGCTCCCCATGCCTTGCACAGACGCACACGAGTGCAGTGCAGGCTGGTAGACATGCCCGCCCCTTGCCTTCCGCCCTTCCGGCCTGACAACTTGCCCGCACATACCCCGCAGGCTCCCCATGCCTTGCACAGACGCACACGAGTGCAGTGCAGGCTGGTAGACATGCCCGCCCCTTGCCTTCCGCCGTTCCTGCCGAAATGCCCGCACAAGCCCCGCAGGCTCCCCATGCCTTGCACAGACGCACACGAGTGCAGTGCAGGCTGGTAGACATGCCCGCCCCTTGCCTTCCTCCCTTCCGGCCTGACAACTTGCCCGCACATGCCCCGCAGGCTACCCATGCCTTGAACAGACGCACACGAGTGCAGTGCAGGCTGGTAGACATGCCCGCCCCTTGCCTTCCGCCCTTCCTGCCGAAATGCCCGCACAAGCCCCGCAGGCTCCCCATGCCTTGTACAGACGCACACGAGTGCAGTGCAGGCTGGTAGACATGCCCGTCCCTTGCCTTCCGCCCTTCCGGCCTGACAACTTGCCCGCACATACCCCGCAGGCTCCCCATGCCTTGAACAGACGCACACGAGTGCAGTGCAGGCTGGTAGACATGCCCGCCCCTTGCCTTCCGCCGTTCCTGCCTGCCATATTGCCGGCCGAACCGTGGTCCAACATCTGGTGGCCCAAACGCAACTCTGACAATTTCTACCTAAGCGACCTAAACCGTGGAGTCCTGAACTCATTGCCCCCCGAAGCACAACAAGGCTTTACCAATAATACACCAGTGCTGGAGCAATGGGCGGAAGCATCTGCCAACATGTGCCCCACCCTCAGCAACCGCACCCTCGCCAGCTCCACCAGGCACCCCTGGCTGGTCAAGCAAATACTCTACGCCCGCTACGGCTACCTCTTCAACGCACAGCTTAAACGGCGCTACCGCCTGGGAGGGAACGGCAACTGCCCCCTCTGCCACACCCCTGACTCCGGAGGGCACATCCTCGGAGGCTGCACACACCCTAAAATGAAAGGCGCGTACATCAATCGGCACAACTGGGCAGTCCAGCGTATCGCCAAATGCATCTCCAAAGGGACCTACGGGAACGGGTTCATGGTCATGGACGCGGGCCCCCTAACCGACCTGCCACACTATGCGTCTGCACAACGCCCCCCCGCCTGGCTGGCTGCGGAGAGGACATCATCACCCCTTATTACAAGGCTCAGACCCGACATTCTGTTCATCCCAAACCTGCCCGCCCATGAAACACATAGAGAAGGGTACCGCCCGCCCCTGAACAAAGCACGGCTGCCCATCTATATCCTTGAAATCGGTTACAGCTCTGACGTCCGCCATTTGGACAAGCGGGAAGAAAAATCTCAACAACACCAAGAACTCAAGCGACTGCTGGAAGCGGCCGGATGGACGGTCCACTACTCCACCAATGAATGCCTTGCGCTCGGAGTGACTGGGGCCATCCCTTGCAACCTCACTAAGCTGCTCACCTCTCAACTTGGGGTGACCCACACAGCCGCACGAGTATGCGGAGAGAGGCTCCACACACACGCTGTGAACAGTGCGGGCGGCATTATCAAAATGCGCCGAGTAACCGAGCAGGAACTCAAACCGAGAGGCGGGTAAGCCACGGCTCCCCCACACCTCCTCGGAGTGCGTGGTGAGGTGGCAGCGCGAGGGGGATGGGCCTCCTCGCCCTAGCCACCTTACCCCGATAATCCACGCCAGGCCCCATGGGCTGGCGTTTGAATTATTATTATTCCCCGCAGGCTCCCCATGCCTTGCACAGACGCACACGAGTGCAGTGCAGGCTGGTAGACATGCCCGCCCCTTGCCTACCGCCCTACCTGCCAAATCGCCCGCACAAGCCCCGCAGGCTCCCCATGCCTTGCACAGACGCACACGAGTGCAGTGCAGGCTGGTAGACATGCCCGCCCCTTGCCTACCGCCCTTCCTGCCAAAGTGCCCGCATAAGCCCCGCAGGCCCCCCATGCCTTGCACAGACGCACACGAGTGCAGTGCAGGCTGGTAGACATGCCCGCCCCTTGCCTTCCGCCGTTCCTGCCAAAGTGCCCGCACAAGCCCTGCAGGCTCCCCATGCCTTGAACAGACGCACACGAGTGCAGTGCAGGCTGGTAGACATGCCCGCCCCTTGCCTTCCGCCCTTCCGGCCTGACAACTTGCCCGCACAAGCCCCGCAGGCTCCCCATGCCTTGTACAGACGCACACGAGTGCAGTGCAGGCTGGTAGACATGCCCGCCCCTTGCCTTCCGCTGTTCCTGCCAACCTGCCCGCACAAGCCCCGCAGGCTCCCCATGCCTTGAACAGACGCACACGAGTCCAGTGCAGGCTGGTAGACATGCCCGCCCCTCGCCTTCCGCCCTTCCTGCCAAAATGCCCGCACAAGCCCCGCAGGCTCCCCATGCCTTGAACAGACGCACACGAGTGCAGTGCAGGCTGGTAGACATGCCCGCCCCTTGCCTTCCGCCGTTCCTGCCTGCCATATTGCCCGCACAAGCCCCGCAGGCTCCCCATGCCTTGCACAGACGCACACGAGTGCAGTGCAGGCTGGTAGACATGCCCGCCCCTTGCCTACCGCCCTTCCTGCCAAAGTGCCCGCATAAGCCCCGCAGGCCCCCCATGCCTTGCACAGACGCACACGAGTGCAGTGCAGGCTGGTAGACATGCCCGCCCCTTGCCTTCCGCCCTTACTGCCAAAATGCCCGCACAAGCCCCGCAGGCTCCCCATGCCTTGTACAGACGCACACGAGTGCAGTGCAGGCTGGTAGACATGCCCGCCCCTTGCCTTCCGCCGTTCCTGCCAACCTGCCCGCACAAGCCCCGCAGGCTCCCCATGCCTTGAACAGACGCACACGAGTGCAGTGCAGGCTGGTAGACATGCCCGCCCCTTGCCTTCCGCCCTTCCGGCCTGACAACTTGCCCGCACAAGCCCCGCAGGCTCCCCATGCTTTGCACAGACGCACACGAGTGCAGTGCAGGCTGGTAGACATGCCCGCCCCTTGACTTCCGCCGTTCCTGCCAAAATGCCCGCACAAGCCCCGCAGGCTCCCCATGCCTTGCACAGACGCACACGAGTGCAGTGCAGGCTGGTAGACATGCCCGCCCCTTGCCTTCCGCCGTTCCTGCCTGCCAAAATGCCCGCACAAGCCCCGCAGGCTCCCCATGCCGTTACAGACGCACACGAGTGCAGTGCAGGCTGGTAGACATGCCCGCCCCTTGCCTTCCGCCGTTCCTGCCAACCTGCCCGCACAAGCCCCGCAGGCTCCCCATGGCTTGCACAGACGCACACGAGTGCAGTGCAGGCTGGTAGACATGCCCGCCCCTTGCCTTCCGCCCTTCCGGCCTGACAACTTGCCCGCACAAGCCCCGCAGGCTCCCCATGCCTTGAACAGACGCACACGAGTGCAGTGCAGGCTGGTAGACATGCCCGCCCCTTGCCTTCCGCCCTTCCTGCCGAAATGCCCGCACAAGCCCCGCAGGCTCCCCATGCCTTGCACAGACGCACACGAGTGCAGTGCAGGCTGGTAGACATGCCCGCCCCTTGCCTTCCGCCCTTCCGGCCTGACAACTTGCCCGCACATACCCCGCAGGCTCCCCATGCCTTGCACAGACGCACACGAGTGCAGTGCAGGCTGGTAGACATGCCCGCCCCTTGCCTTCCGCCGTTCCTGCCGAAATGCCCGCACAAGCCCCGCAGGCTCCCCATGCCTTGCACAGACGCACACGAGTGCAGTGCAGGCTGGTAGACATGCCCGCCCCTTGCCTTCCGCCCTTCCGGCCTGACAACTTGCCCGCACATGCCCCGCAGGCTCCCCATGCCTTGAACAGACGCACACGAGTGCAGTGCAGGCTGGTAGACATGCCCGCCCCTTGCCTTCCGCCCTTCCTGCCGAAATGCCCGCACAAGCCCCGCAGGCTCCCCATGCCTTGCACAGACGCACACGAGTGCAGTGCAGGCTGGTAGACATGCCCGCCCCTTGCCTTCCGCCCTTCCGGCCTGACAACTTGCCCGCACATACCCCGCAGGCTCCCCATGCCTTGCACAGACGCACACGAGTGCAGTGCAGGCTGGTAGACATGCCCGCCCCTTGCCTTCCGCCCTTCCTGCCGAAATGCCCGCACAAGCCCCGCAGGCTCCCCATGCCTTGCACAGACGCACACGAGTGCAGTGCAGGCTGGTAGACATGCCCGCCCCTTGCCTTCCGCCCTTCCGGCCTGACAACTTGCCCGCACATACCCCGCAGGCTCCCCATGCCTTGCACAGACGCACACGAGTGCAGTGCAGGCTGGTAGACATGCCCGCCCCTTGCCTTCCGCCGTTCCTGCCGAAATGCCCGCACAAGCCCCGCAGGCTCCCCATGCCTTGCACAGACGCACACGAGTGCAGTGCAGGCTGGTAGACATGCCCGCCCCTTGCCTTCCGCCCTTCCGGCCTGACAACTTGCCCGCACATGCCCCGCAGGCTCCCCATGCCTTGAACAGACGCACACGAGTGCAGTGCAGGCTGGTAGACATGCCCGCCCCTTGCCTTCCGCCGTTCCTGCCTGCCATATTGCCGGCCGAACCGTGGTCCAACATCTGGTGGCCCAAACGCAACTCTGACAATTTCTACCTAAGCGACCTAAACCGTGGAGTCCTGAACTCATTGCCCCCCGAAGCACAACAAGGCTTTACCAATAATACACCAGTGCTGGAGCAATGGGCGGAAGCATCTGCCAACATGTGCCCCACCCTCAGCAACCGCACCCTCGCCAGCTCCACCAGGCACCCCTGGCTGGTCAAGCAAATACTCTACGCCCGCTACGGCTACCTCTTCAACGCACAGGTTAAACGGCGCTACCGCCTGGGAGGGAACGGCAACTGCCCCCTCTGCCACACCCCTGACTCCGGAGGGCACATCCTCGGAGGCTGCACACACCCTAAAATGAAAGGCGCGTACATCAATCGGCACAACTGGGCAGTCCAGCGTATCGCCAAATGCATCTCCAAAGGGACCTACGGGAACGGGTTCATGGTCATGGACGCGGGCCCCCTAACCGACCTGCCACACTATGCGTCTGCACAACGCCCCCCCGCCTGGCTGGCTGCGGAGAGGACATCATCACCCCTTATTACAAGGCTCAGACCCGACATTCTGTTCATCCCAAACCTGCCCGCCCATGAAACACATAGAGAAGGGTACCGCCCGCCCCTGAACAAAGCACGGCTGCCCATCTATATCCTTGAAATCGGTTACAGCTCTGACGTCCGCCATTTGGACAAGCGGGAAGAAAAATCTCAACAACACCAAGAACTCAAGCGACTGCTGGAAGCGGCCGGATGGACGGTCCACTACTCCACCAATGAATGCCTTGCGCTCGGAGTGACTGGGGCCATCCCTTGCAACCTCACTAAGCTGCTCACCTCTCAACTTGGGGTGACCCACACAGCCGCACGAGTATGCGGAGAGAGGCTCCACACACACGCTGTGAACAGTGCGGGCGGCATTATCAAAATGCGCCGAGTAACCGAGCAGGAACTCAAACTGAGAGGCGGGTAAGCCACGGCTCCCCCACACCTCCTCGGAGTGCGTGGTGAGGTGGCAGCGCGAGGGGGATGGGCCTCCTCGCCCTAGCCACCTTACCCCGGTAATCCACGCCAGGCCCCATGGGCTGGCGTTTGAATTATTATTATTCCCCGCAGGCTCCCCATGCCTTGCACAGACGCACACGAGTGCAGTGCAGGCTGGTAGACATGCCCGCCCCTTGCCTACCGCCCTACCTGCCAAATCGCCCGCACAAGCCCCGCAGGCTCCCCATGCCTTGCACAGACGCACACGAGTGCAGTGCAGGCTGGTAGACATGCCCGCCCCTTGCCTACCGCCCTTCCTGCCAAAGTGCCCGCATAAGCCCCGCAGGCCCCCCATGCCTTGCACAGACGCACACGAGTGCAGTGCAGGCTGGTAGACATGCCCGCCCCTTGCCTTCCGCCGTTCCTGCCAAAGTGCCCGCACAAGCCCTGCAGGCTCCCCATGCCTTGAACAGACGCACACGAGTGCAGTGCAGGCTGGTAGACATGCCCGCCCCTTGCCTTCCGCCCTTCCGGCCTGACAACTTGCCCGCACAAGCCCCGCAGGCTCCCCATGCCTTGTACAGACGCACACGAGTGCAGTGCAGGCTGGTAGACATGCCCGCCCCTTGCCTTCCGCTGTTCCTGCCAACCTGCCCGCACAAGCCCCGCAGGCTCCCCATGCCTTGAACAGACGCACACGAGTCCAGTGCAGGCTGGTAGACATGCCCGCCCCTCGCCTTCCGCCCTTCCTGCCAAAATGCCCGCACAAGCCCCGCAGGCTCCCCATGCCTTGCATAGACGCACACGAGTGCAGTGCAGGCTGGTAGACATGCCCGCCCCTTGCCTTCCGCCGTTCCTGCCTGCCATATTGCCCGCACAAGCCCCGCAGGCTCCCCATGCCTTGCACAGACGCACACGAGTGCAGTGCAGGCTGGTAGACATGCCCGCCCCTTGCCTACCGCCCTTCCTGCCAAAGTGCCCGCATAAGCCCCGCAGGCCCCCCATGCCTTGCACAGACGCACACGAGTGCAGTGCAGGCTGGTAGACATGCCCGCCCCTTGCCTTCCGCCCTTACTGCCAAAATGCCCGCACAAGCCCCGCAGGCTCCCCATGCCTTGTACAGACGCACACGAGTGCAGTGCAGGCTGGTAGACATGCCCGCCCCTTGCCTTCCGCCGTTCCTGCCAACCTGCCCGCACAAGCCCCGCAGGCTCCCCATGCCTTGAACAGACGCACACGAGTGCAGTGCAGGCTGGTAGACATGCCCGCCCCTCGCCTTCCGCCCTTCCGGCCTGACAACTTGCCCGCACAAGCCCCGCAGGCTCCCCATGCTTTGCACAGACGCACACGAGTGCAGTGCAGGCTGGTAGACATGCCCGCCCCTTGACTTCCGCCGTTCCTGCCAAAATGCCCGCACAAGCCCCGCAGGCTCCCCATGCTTTGCACAGACGCACACGAGTGCAGTGCAGGCTGGTAGACATGCCCGCCCCTTGCCTTCCGCCCTTACTGCCAAAGTGCCCGCATAAGCCCCGCAGGCCCCCCATGCCTTGCACAGACGCACACGAGTGCAGTGCAGGCTGGTAGACATGCCCGCCCCTTGCCTTCCTCCCTTCCGGCCTGACAACTTGCCCGCACAAGCCCCGCAGGCTCCCCATGCCTTGTACAGACGCACACGAGTGCAGTGCAGGCTGGTAGACATGCCCGCCCCTTGCCTTCCGCCGTTCCTGCCAACCTGCCCGCACAAGCCCCGCAGGCTCCCCATGCCTTGCACAGACGCACACGAGTCCAGTGCAGGCTGGTAGACATGCCCGCCCCTTGCCTTCCGCCGTTCCTGCCAAAGTGCCCGCACAAGCCCTGCAGGCTCCCCATGCCTTGAACAGACGCACACGAGTGCAGTGCAGGCTGGTAGACATGCCCGCCCCTTGCCTTCCGCCCTTCCGGCCTGACAACTTGCCCGCACAAGCCCCGCAGGCTCCCCATGCCTTGTACAGACGCACACGAGTGCAGTGCAGGCTGGTAGACATGCCCGCCCCTTGCCTTCCGCCCTTCCGGCCTGACAACTTGCCCGCACATGCCCCGCAGGCTCCCCATGCCTTGAACAGACGCACACGAGTGCAGTGCAGGCTGGTAGACATGCCCGCCCCTTGCCTTCCGCCGTTCCTGCCTGCCAAATCGCCCGCACAAGCCCCGCAGGCTCCCCATGCCTTGCACAGACGCACACGAGTGCAGTGCAGGCTGGTAGACATGCCCGCCCCTTGCCTACCGCCCTTACTGCCAAAATGCCCGCACAAGCCCCGCAGGCTCCCCATGCCGTTACAGACGCACACGAGTGCAGTGCAGGCTGGTAGACATGCCCGCCCCTTGCCTTCCGCCCTTCCGGCCTGCCAAATCGCCCGCACAAGCCCCGCAGGCTCCCCATGCCTTGCATAGACGCACACGAGTCCAGTGCAGGCTGGTAGACATGCCCGCCCCTTGCCTTCCGCCCTTCCGGCCTGACAACTTGCCCGCACATGCCCCGCAGGCTCCCCATGCCTTGCACAGACGCACACGAGTGCAGTGCAGGCTGGTAGACATGCCCGCCCCTTGCCTTCCGCCGTTCCTGCCAAAATGCCCGCACAAGCCCCGCAGGCTCCCCATGCCGTTACAGACGCACACGAGTGCAGTGCAGGCTGGTAGACATGCCCGCCCCTTGCCTTCCGCCCTTCCGGCCTGCCAAATCGCCCGCACAAGCCCTGCAGGCTCCCCATGCCTTGCATAGACGCACACGAGTCCAGTGCAGGCTGGTAGACATGCCCGCCCCTTGCCTTCCGCCCTTCCGGCCTGACAACTTGCCCGCACATGCCCCGCAGGCTCCCCATGCCTTGCACAGACGCACACGAGTGCAGTGCAGGCTGGTAGACATGCCCGCCCCTTGCCTTCCGCCGTTCCTGCCAAAATGCCCGCACAAGCCCCGCAGGCTCCCCATGCCTTGAACAGACGCACACGAGTGCAGTGCAGGCTGGTAGACATGCCCGCCCCTTGCCTTCCGCCCTTCCTGCCACAATACCCGCACAAGCCCCGCAGGCTCCCCATGCCTTGCACAGACGCACACGAGTGCAGTGCAGGCTGGTAGACATGCCCGCCCCTTGCCTTCCGCCCTTCCGGCCTGACAACTTGCCCGCACAAGCCCCGCAGGCTCCCCATGCCTTGAACAGACGCACACGAGTGCAGTGCAGGCTGGTAGACATGCCCGCCCCTTGCCTTCCGCCCTTCCTGCCACAATACCCGCACAAGCCCCGCAGGCTCCCCATGCCTTGCACAGACGCACACGAGTGCAGTGCAGGCTGGTAGACATGCCCGCCCCTTGCCTTCCGCCCTTCCGGCCTGACAACTTGCCCGCACAAGCCCCGCAGGCTCCCCATGCCTTGAACAGACGCACACGAGTGCAGTGCAGGCTGGTAGACATGCCCGCCCCTTGCCTTCCGCCCTTCCTGCCACAATACCCGCACAAGCCCCGCAGGCTCCCCATGCCTTGCACAGACGCACACGAGTGCAGTGCAGGCTGGTAGACATGCCCGCCCCTTGCCTTCCGCCGTTCCTGCCAACCTGCCCGCACAAGCCCCGCAGGCTCCCCATGCCTTGCACAGACGCACACGAGTGCAGTGCAGGCTGGTAGACATGCCCGCCCCTCGCCTTCCGCCCTTCCGGCCAAATCGCCCGCACAAGCCCCGCAGGCTCCCCATGCCTTGCACAGACGCACACGAGTGCAGTGCAGGCTGGTAGACATGCCCGCCCCTTGCCTTCCGCCGTTCCTGCCTGCCAACTTGCCCGCACATCCCCATGCCTTGCACAGACGCACACGAGTGCAGTGCAGGCTGGTAGACATGCCCGCCCCTTACCTACCGCCCTTCCTGCCAAAGTGCCCGCATAAGCCCCGCAGGCTCCCCATGCCTTGCATAGACGCACACGAGTCCAGTGCAGGCTGGTAGACATGCCCGCCCCTTGCCTTCCGCCCTTCCGGCCTGACAACTTGCCCGCACATGCCCCGCAGGCTCCCCATGCCTTGCACAGACGCACACGAGTGCAGTGCAGGCTGGTAGACATGCCCGCCCCTTGCCTTCCGCCCTTCCTGCCACAATACCCGCACAAGCCCCGCAGGCTCCCCATGCCTTGAACAGACGCACACGAGTGCAGTGCAGGCTGGTAGACATGCCCGCCCCTTGCCTTCCGCCGTTCCTGCCTGCCAACTTGCCCGCACAAGCCCCGCAGGCTCCCCATGCCTTGCACAGACGCACACGAGTGCAGTGCAGGCTGGTAGACATGCCCGCCCCTTGCCTTCCGCCGTTCCTGCCAACCTGCCCGCACAAGCCCCGCAGGCTCCCCATGCCTTGCACAGACGCACACGAGTGCAGTGCAGGCTGGTAGACATGCCCGCCCCTTGCCTACCGCCCTTCCTGCCAAAGTTCCCGCATAAGCCCCGCAGGCCCCCTATGCCTTGCACAGACGCACACGAGTGCAGTGCAGGCTGGTAGACATGCCCGCCCCTTGCCTTCCGCCCTTCCGGCCTGACAACTTGCCCGCACAAGCCCCGCAGGCTCCCCATGCCTTGTACAGACGCACACGAGTGCAGTGCAGGCTGGTAGACATGCCCGCCCCTTGCCTTCCGCCGTTCCTGCCACAATACCCGCACAAGCCCCGCAGGCTCCCCATGCCTTGAACAGACGCACACGAGTGCAGTGCAGGCTGGTAGACATGCCCGCCCCTCGCCTTCCGCCCTTCCGGCCTGACAACTTGCCCGCACAAGCCCCGCAGGCTCCCCATGCCTTGAACAGACGCTCACGAGTGCAGTGCAGGCTGGTAGACATGCCCGCCCCTCGCCTTCCGCCCTTCCGGCCTGACAACTTGCCCGCACAAGCCCCGCAGGCTCCCCATGCCTTGCACAGACGCACACGAGTCCAGTGCAGGCTGGTAGACATGCCCGCCCCTTGCCTTCCGCCCTTCCGGCCTGACAACTTGCCCGCACATGCCCCGCAGGCTCCCCATGCCTTGCACAGACGCACACGAGCGCAGTGCAGGCTGGTAGACATGCCCGCCCCTTGCCTTCCGCCCTTCCGGCCTGACAACTTGCCCGCACAAGCCCCGCAGGCTCCCCATGCCTTGCACAGACGCACACGAGTGCAGTGCAGGCTGGTAGACATGCCCGCCCCTTGCCTTCCGCCGTTCCTGCCTGCCATATTGCCCGCACAAGCCCCGCAGGCTCCCCATGCCTTGAACAGACGCACACGAGTGCAGTGCAGGCTGGTAGACATGCCCGCCCCTTGCCTTCCGCCGTTCCTGCCAAAATGCCCGCACAAGCCCCGCAGGCTCCCCATGCCTTGCACAGACGCACACGAGTCCAGTGCAGGCTGGTAGACATGCCCGCCCCTTGCCTTCCGCCGTTCCTGCCTGCCAAAATGCCCGCACAAGCCCCGCAGGCTCCCCATGCCGTTACAGACGCACACGAGTGCAGTGCAGGCTGGTAGACATGCCCGCCCCTTGCCTTCCGCCCTTCCGGCCTGCCAAAGTGCCCGCATAAGCCCCGCAGGCCCCCCATGCCTTGCACAGACGCACACGAGTGCAGTGCAGGCTGGTAGACATGCCCGCCCCTTGCCTTCCGCCGTTCCTGCCAACCTGCCCGCACAAGCCCCGCAGGCTCCCAATGCCATGCACAGACGCACACGAGTGCAGTGCAGGCTGGTAGACATGCCCGCCCCTTGCCTACCGCCCTTCCTGCCAAATCTCCCGCACAAGCCCCGCAGGCTCCCCATGCCTTGCACAGACGCACACGAGTGCAGTGCAGGCTGGTAGACATGCCCGCCCCTTGCCTTCCGCCGTTCCTGCCAAAATGCCCGCACAAGCCCCGCAGGCTCCCCATGCCTTGCACAGACGCACACGAGTCCAGTGCAGGCTGGTAGACATGCCCGCCCCTTGCCTTCCGCCGTTCCTGCCTGCCAAAATGCCCGCACAAGCCCCGCAGGCTCCCCATGCCGTTACAGACGCACACGAGTGCAGTGCAGGCTGGTAGACATGCCCGCCCCTTGCCTTCCGCCCTTCCGGCCTGCCAAAGTGCCCGCATAAGCCCCGCAGGCCCCCCATGCCTTGCACAGACGCACACGAGTGCAGTGCAGGCTGGTAGACATGCCCGCCCCTTGCCTTCCGCCGTTCCTGCCAACCTGCCCGCACAAGCCCCGCAGGCTCCCCATGCCTTGCACAGACGCACACGAGTGCAGTGCAGGCTGGTAGACATGCCCGCCCCTTGCCTACCGCCCTTCCTGCCTGACAACTTGCCCGCACAAGCCCCGCAGGCTCCCCATGCCGTTACAGACGCACACGAGTGCAGTGCAGGCTGGTAGACATGCCCGCCCCTTGCCTTCCGCCCTTCCGGCCTGCCAAAGTGCCCGCACAAGCCCCGCAGGCTCCCCATGCCTTGAACAGACGCACACGAGTGCAGTGCAGGCTGGTAGACATGCCCGCCCCTTGCCTTCCGCCGTTCCTGCCTGCCAACTTGCCCGCACAAGCCCCGCAGGCTCCCCATGCCTTGCACAGACGCACACGAGTGCAGTGCAGGCTGGTAGACATGCCCGCCCCTTGCCTTCCGCCCTTCCGGCCTGACAACTTGCCCGCACAAGCCCCGCAGGCTCCCCATGCCTTGCACAGACGCACACGAGTGCAGTGCAGGCTGGTAGACATGCCCGCCCCTTGCCTTCCGCCGTTCCTGCCAACCTGCCCGCACAAGCCCCGCAGGCTCCCCATGCCTTGCACAGACGCACACGAGTGCAGTGCAGGCTGGTAGACATGCCCGCCCCTTGCCTACCGCCCTTCCTGCCAAAGTTCCCGCATAAGCCCCGCAGGCCCCCTATGCCTTGCACAGACGCACACGAGTGCAGTGCAGGCTGGTAGACATGCCCGCCCCTTGCCTTCCGCCCTTCCGGCCTGACAACTTGCCCGCACAAGCCCCGCAGGCTCCCCATGCCTTGTACAGACGCACACGAGTGCAGTGCAGGCTGGTAGACATGCCCGCCCCTTGCCTTCCGCCGTTCCTGCCAACCTGCTCGCACAAGCCCCGCAGGCTCCCCATGCCTTGAACAGACGCACACGACTGCAGTGCAGGCTGGTAGACATGCCCGCCCCTCGCCTTCCGCCCTTCCGGCCTGACAACTTGCCCGCACAAGCCCCGCAGGCTCCCCATGCCTTGCACAGACGCACACGAGTGCAGTGCAGGCTGGTAGACATGCCCGCCCCTTGCCTTCCGCCGTTCCTGCCAAAATGCCCGCACAAGCCCCGCAGGCTCCCCATGCCTTGCACAGACGCACACGAGTGCAGTGCAGGCTGGTAGACATGCCCGCCCCTTGCCTTCCGCCGTTCCTGCCTGCCAAAATGCCCGCACAAGCCCCGCAGGCTCCCCATGCCGTTACAGACGCACACGAGTGCAGTGCAGGCTGGTAGACATGCCCGCCCCTTGCCTTCCGCCCTTCCGGCCTGCCAAAGTGCCCGCATAAGCCCCGCAGGCCCCCCATGCCTTGCACAGACGCACACGAGTGCAGTGCAGGCTGGTAGACATGCCCGCCCCTTGCCTTCCGCCGTTCCTGCCAACCTGCCCGCACAAGCCCCGCAGGCTCCCAATGCCATGCACAGACGCACACGAGTGCAGTGCAGGCTGGTAGACATGCCCGCCCCTTGCCTTCCGCCCTTCCGGCCTGCCAAAGTGCCCGCATAAGCCCCGCAGGCCCCCCATGCCTTGCACAGACGCACACGAGTGCAGTGCAGGCTGGTAGACATGCCCGCCCCTTGCCTTCCGCCGTTCCTGCCAAAATGCCCGCACAAGCCCCGCAGGCTCCCCATGCCTTGCACAGACGCACACGAGTCCAGTGCAGGCTGGTAGACATGCCCGCCCCTTGCCTTCCGCCGTTCCTGCCTGCCAAAATGCCCGCACAAGCCCCGCAGGCTCCCCATGCCGTTACAGACGCACACGAGTGCAGTGCAGGCTGGTAGACATGCCCGCCCCTTGCCTTCCGCCCTTCCGGCCTGCCAAAGTGCCCGCATAAGCCCCGCAGGCTCCCCATGCCTTGCACAGACGCACACGAGTGCAGTGCAGGCTGGTAGACATGCCCGCCCCTTGCCTTCCGCCGTTCCTGCCAACCTGCCCGCACAAGCCCCGCAGGCTCCCCATGCCTTGCACAGACGCACACGAGTGCAGTGCAGGCTGGTAGACATGCCCGCCCCTTGCCTACCGCCCTTCCTGCCTGACAACTTGCCCGCACAAGCCCCGCAGGCTCCCCATGCCGTTACAGACGCACACGAGTGCAGTGCAGGCTGGTAGACATGCCCGCCCCTTGCCTTCCGCCCTTCCGGCCTGCCAAAGTGCCCGCACAAGCCCCGCAGGCTCCCCATGCCTTGAACAGACGCACACGAGTGCAGTGCAGGCTGGTAGACATGCCCGCCCCTTGCCTTCCGCCGTTCCTGCCTGCCAACTTGCCCGCACAAGCCCCGCAGGCTCCCCATGCCTTGCACAGACGCACACGAGTGCAGTGCAGGCTGGTAGACATGCCCGCCCCTTGCCTACCGCCCTTACTGCCAAAATGCCCGCACAAGCCCCGCAGGCTCCCCATGCCGTTACAGACGCACACGAGTGCAGTGCAGGCTGGTAGACATGCCCGCCCCTTGCCTTCCGCCCTTCCTGCCAAATCGCCCGCACAAGCCCCGCAGGCTCCCCATGCCTTGCACAGACGCACACGAGTGCAGTGCAGGCTGGTAGACATGCCCGCCCCTTGCCTACCGCCCTTCCTGCCAAATCTCCCGCACAAGCCCCGCAGGCTCCCCATGCCTTGCACAGACGCACACGAGTGCAGTGCAGGCTGGTAGACATGCCCGCCCCTTGCCTTCCGCCGTTCCTGCCAACCTGCCCGCACAAGCCCCGCAGGCTCCCCATGCCTTGCACAGACGCACACGAGTGCAGTGCAGGCTGGTAGACATGACCGCCCCTTGCCTACCGCCCTTCCTGCCACAATGCCCGCACAAGCCCCGCAGGCTCCCCATGCCGTTACAGACGCACACGAGTGCAGTGCAGGCTGGTAGACATGCCCGCCCCTTGCCTTCCGCCCTTCCGGCCTGACAACTTGCCCGCACATGCCCCGCAGGCTCCCCATGCCTTGAACAGACGCACACGAGTGCAGTGCAGGCTGGTAGACATGCCCGCCCCTTGCCTTCCGCCCTTCCTGCCGAAATGCCCGCATAAGCCCCGCAGGCTCCCCATGCCTTGCACAGACGCACACGAGTGCAGTGCAGGCTGGTAGACATGCCCGCCCCTTGCCTTCCGCCGTTCCTGCCTGCCATATTGCCGGCCGAACCGTGGTCCAACATCTGGTGGCCCAAACGCAACTCTGACAATTTCTACCTAAGCGACCTAAACCGTGGAGTCCTGAACTCATTGCCCCCCGAAGCACAACAAGGCTTTACCAATAATACACCAGTGCTGGAGCAATGGGCGGAAGCATCTGCCAACATGTGCCCCACCCTCAGCAACCGCACCCTCGCCAGCTCCACCAGGCACCCCTGGCTGGTCAAGCAAATACTCTACGCCCGCTACGGCTACCTCTTCAACGCACAGCTTAAACGGCGCTACCGCCTGGGAGGGAACGGCAACTGCCCCCTCTGCCACACCCCTGACTCCGGAGGGCACATCCTCGGAGGCTGCACACACCCTAAAATGAAAGGCGCGTACATCAATCGGCACAACTGGGCAGTCCAGCGTATCGCCAAATGCATCTCCAAAGGGACCTACGGGAACGGGTTCATGGTCATGGACGCGGGCCCCCTAACCGACCTGCCACACTATGCGTCTGCACAACGCCCCCCCGCCTGGCTGGCTGCGGAGAGGACATCATCACCCCTTATTACAAGGCTCAGACCCGACATTCTGTTCATC
>NC_057005.1:9052424-9068388 GCF_000002595.2 Chlamydomonas reinhardtii | reverse complement strand
CCCCGCAGGCTCCCCATGCCTTGCACAGACGCACACGAGTGCAGTGCAGGCTGGTAGACATGCCCGCCCCTTGCCTACCGCCCTTACTGCCAAAATGCCCGCACAAGCCCCGCAGGCTCCCCATGCCGTTACAGACGCACACGAGTGCAGTGCAGGCTGGTAGACATGCCCGCCCCTTGCCTTCCGCCCTTCCTGCCAAATCGCCCGCACAAGCCCCGCAGGCTCCCCATGCCTTGCACAGACGCACACGAGTGCAGTGCAGGCTGGTAGACATGCCCGCCCCTTGCCTACCGCCCTTCCTGCCAAATCTCCCGCACAAGCCCCGCAGGCTCCCCATGCCTTGCACAGACGCACACGAGTGCAGTGCAGGCTGGTAGACATGCCCGCCCCTTGCCTTCCGCCGTTCCTGCCAACCTGCCCGCACAAGCCCCGCAGGCTCCCCATGCCTTGCACAGACGCACACGAGTGCAGTGCAGGCTGGTAGACATGCCCGCCCCTTGCCTACCGCCCTTCCTGCCACAATGCCCGCACAAGCCCCGCAGGCTCCCCATGCCGTTACAGACGCACACGAGTGCAGTGCAGGCTGGTAGACATGCCCGCCCCTTGCCTTCCGCCCTTCCGGCCTGACAACTTGCCCGCACATGCCCCGCAGGCTCCCCATGCCTTGAACAGACGCACACGAGTGCAGTGCAGGCTGGTAGACATGCCCGCCCCTTGCCTTCCGCCGTTCCTGCCTGCCAAATCGCCCGCACAAGCCCCGCAGGCTCCCCATGCCTTGCACAGACGCACACGAGTGCAGTGCAGGCTGGTAGACATGCCCGCCCCTTGCCTACCGCCCTTACTGCCAAAATGCCCGCACAAGCCCCGCAGGCTCCCCATGCCGTTACAGACGCACACGAGTGCAGTGCAGGCTGGTAGACATGCCCGCCCCTTGCCTTCCGCCCTTCCGGCCTGCCAAATCGCCCGCACAAGCCCCGCAGGCTCCCCATGCCTTGCACAGACGCACACGAGTGCAGTGCAGGCTGGTAGACATGCCCGCCCCTTGCCTTCCGCCCTTCCGGCCTGACAACTTGCCCGCACAAGCCCCGCAGGCTCCCCATGCCTTGCACAGACGCACACGAGTGCAGTGCAGGCTGGTAGACATGCCCGCCCCTTGCCTTCCGCCCTTCCGGCCTGACAACTTGCCCGCACATGCCCCGCAGGCTCCCCATGCCTTGCACAGACGCACACGAGTGCAGTGCAGGCTGGTAGACATGCCCGCCCCTTGCTTTCCGCCCTTCTTGACAACTTGCCCGCACAAGCCCCGCAGGCTCCCCATGCCTTGAACAGACGCACACGAGTGCAGTGCAGGCTGGTAGACATGCCCGCCCCTTGCCTTCCGCCCTTCCGGCCTGACAACTTGCCCGCACAAGCCCCGCAGGCTCCCCATGCCTTGCACAGACGCACACGAGTGCAGTGCAGGCTGGTAGACATGCCCGCCCCTTGCCTACCGCCCTTACTGCCAAAATGCCCGCACAAGCCCCGCAGGCTCCCCATGCCGTTAATAATAATAATAATATGTACGCGGTTCACGAAGGAGGCCGCGTTTCTTAAGGAGGAGTGAGTTTTGCTCACCCCACCGTGTCAAAAGGTGGAAAGTTAGCCTGGATCGCGAGGGCTGGGGCCAGCAGCCGTGGCGCCGCCAGTGGGGCCGACTTGGCGTGAGTTCACAATCCCCATTTCGCGCTCAAGGCGGTAGTAGAGAAGGGATGTGGTGCGCAGGCTGATGACACTGTGCATGTGTATGCGCGAGCAGCAGGATTTTGCTGATGTGGTGGTGGCACCCAGCGACCGAAGGAGGGGTTCCAAGGTGTTTGACACAGTGCCGCCGTGGCCCAGCGTAACAATCTGCTCCTTTTTATATACTACGTCCCAGCCTGCATCCCGCAGGGCGTCGGCTAGGCGAGTGTGCTGGGCTTGTTTCTGGTCACACTTTTCGCTGTGGTGGAGGTCCGATGTGTAACCAACTTCTCACTCCTCAACGTTACAAGCAACAAAGCAAACAGCAAGCCCCACAGTCGGTGCTGAAAACCCGAAACCCCAAGTTCACTTTGACCTAGTGGCCGTTAGGCGTCTCTCAGTTGCCTCCCACCGGCAACCTAGTGGCCGTTAGGCGTCTCTCAGTTGCCTCCCACCGGCAACCTAGTGGCCGTTAGGCGTCTCTCAGTTGCCTCCCACCGGCAGATCAAGGGCGGGTGGGCGGGAAGTAGGCACTTCAGCCATAAAAGCAAAAACACGGCAGAACAGTACTGTAAGATAGAAAGAGACAAACGGCAGATGCTGCTACCAGCAGCAGCTGCGCTACTTAGAGGCGCAATAGCGCCTCGTACGGCACTCCGTGCCATACCACTTAATCGTCGTGAGAACCTGCCTTCTCCGACGCTCATACTTCGCTCCGGAGAAGTCAACATTTCTCACTCCTCAACGTTACAAGCAACAAAGCAAACAGCAAGCCCCACAGTCGGTGCTGAAAACCCGAAACCCCAAGTTCACTTTGACCTAGTGGCCGTTAGGCGTCTCTCAGTTGCCTCCCACCGGCAGACCCTTCAAAGCACCACTAGTCCGTCTCCTCGGGGTTAATGCCCATGCACATGGTGACTTCGCGCGAGCGACCACCGTCGTCGCGCACATATGCGAACTCGAACACATTCGCGCTGCGCCAGCGGCCCAGCTTCTGCACCAGGATGCGGTCCGCGCCGCCGTTCACTGCCGCGGTGGCCCCACCTCGGCGGAGCGAGTGCGGCGGCAAGCGCCGCTCCACCCCCGCCGCCGTGAATAAGGCGTGCAGCCCGTTGGCGAAGGTGTTGTACGAGATAGCGGGGATCAGATCAGGCAATGGCGCCCGCGCCCGCTGCAGCCGCTGCTGGCCGCCCCGTTGCCGGACCGCGCGTAGGAGGGGACCAACGTCCTCCACCTCCACCTCGCGCCCATCAGGCCCCACGGCAGTGTCGGGCACCTGGCAGTACCCACCCGCCTGCAGCAGCTGCTCCAGCAACCCAACAGGGCAGTATGGCGCCACGCCGCGCCCCACGGACACCAGCTCGCCCCGGAATTGCTGGTCCGTCTTGCCGGCGTACAGGAAAATCTCTACGCGATCCGGGTAGAAACGCAGGAGCTGGTGGTGCACGAGCACGCGCCGCAGGTCGCTGAAGCGCAGCAAACCGGTGAAGGACAGCGCCGCGGCTGTCACGTACATGCGGGTCCGGAGCGGCACGTCCCCGCCTGCTAGCAGGTGCGTGTCAATGAGCTTCCGCAGCTCCTCCGGCGTGGCGACGGGCTTCTCCCGTGCGGAGCCGAGCAGCTCCTTGTACGCGGCAGCCCGGATGCCCGCCGCCAGCGGGTGCTGCGAGGGGGAAGGCAGGCCCACCAGCTCGTGCAGCGCCGACACCGCGGCGCTGGCAATGCTGACAAAGCTGGGCCCCACCCCACGCTGCGCGGCCTCCTCCTTGACCTTCTGCAGGAACAAGGACACCCGCAGGCCGCCGTCGCCGGCGGGCAGGAACGGCGTGACACCGTTGCTGCTGCAGAAATCTAGCCACCGCTGGATGTGAGGCTCGTACGCCAGCCACGTGCCAGTGGACTTGGACACCCTCGCTGATGCGACTGCTCGCACCAGCAGGCCCCGCAGCTCCGGTGATAGCTGCAGCGCGGCCAGCTGCGTTTGCAGCGCCTCCATGACCGCGGAATCTGTTAGAGATAGGCGGGCAGCCGTAGCGGGGATGGGTTGGGGCGAGTAAAGTCCATGCGCAAAGCCAGAGTGCGCCAGGTCTTATGGGGCTGGCCGGGGCCGGGTGGGCGGCCTTGGTATTGCAACGCGTGTGCGCCCAGGACCCGGAGGCCCCACACGAAGGGCATGAGGACGGCCGGCGCCGCAACCAATGTGTGCCACCAGGCTGCGTTAGGCCAGAATGGAACGATCAGCGTAAGCGTGCTACCAAACGCACGGGCGTGTTGCAGGATACGCCCAATCATGTTGAACGGCGGGTTGCACCACGCCTGAGGCGGCCACCGCTGGGCGAACGCATTGACCCCCGCGCAGCGCGCGTGGCCGGACCACATGTAGCTGAAAAATTGCGGCCCCACGAAATTCGATTCGGTGGCGAAGAGATCGATGGAGAATGGACCCCAGTCACGCGAGAGGTCTGCGTAGACTTGAGGGTGGATGCGCCAGTCGCAAGGGTCGTCCCATTTGCTAAGGGCGTCGGCGTGCGTGTTGAGTTCGCGCGGCACCCACACGGTCATGAGCTGTATATTATGAGCCATGGCATACCAGAACAAATCCACCATGATATCGTGTACCGCAGCCGAGAGGGAACCTGCTTTGGAGAGAATGTGGAACACGCACGTGCTGTCTGTGTGCACCAGCACGCGCTGGTTGGATAGGCGCTGGTCTCGATTGAGGCTGGTGATAACGTGCCACAAACCATACGCTTCCAGGAAAGTAGACGAGCTGGGGCGCGTCTCGAACGCCCATTTCCCGGCAGCCTCCCGAACTTTGCCGTCCACCGCGGCCCAACCGCCCCAACCACCGTAAGAGTAACTAGAGCGCCCAGCGGCGTCCGTAAACAACTGCACCGTATGCACATGCGATGGGGGCCACAGCGGCTTACGGCCGTCGTACTGTGTAAAAGATGTGATCCAAAATTGCAGCTCCCGGAGGGCAGGCTCGTCAAGGGATGCGTGGCTGCTCCAGCTAAGGCCACTGCGACGATGACCATTTTGCCAAATCACGAGGTGACGGGTCATAAGCACCGATAATTCCCCGAAAGAGAAAGACATGGAGAGAATGCGCCCCACAATGACCGACACTAGACGCAGGGAGCATCGCCGGGTGTCAGCGAGCGCGCGCTCGACGTCTGTGCGGAGGGCGGCCCATTTGGCAGTGGGCACAGTGAGGCAGCCGGCAACGGTATCGATGTTTGCGCCGAGGTACTTCTTGCAAGTGCCGGGTTCCAAGCTGCATTTGCTGTCGCTAACGATGAAACCGGCTGCAGCGAAATCGGCCAGGACGCGTGTCCGCCAGAGAAGTAACCCCGCCACGGTTTCGTGCGCGTGTAAACTATCATCGATGTAGTAAGTGAAGCGATGCCCTTCTGCTCGCCACGACGTGTATAGAGCCTCAGTAAGTTTGGTAAAAGCCCAGCACGCGGGGGCGAGCCCAAATGGGAGTTGAGTGAAAACGTAATACTGCCCTTCCCACTCGAAACCAAGATAGGTCCAGAATTCTTCTGCGATGTCCAAATGATGATAACCCGACTTAAGGTCAACAGTGAACAGCTGGTCGCCACGCTTGAGTACCGAAGAGAGCCCCGCCAGCGTCTCGTACTTAAAACTAGGGCACTGAACATGTGAGTTGAGGAAGCGTGCGTCGTAAATTAGGCGTAATTTGTCAGTGCCGGGCTTGGGAACGACCCCGAGAGGCATGACGCAGTGCGGGCGCTCCGGCACCGCAACTGCGGTTCTAGTGGCCAGGAGTTCGCGGACTGCCTGTCCCACGAATTCTTGCTGGTTGAGAGCGGATGGGTGATTCCGCTGAAAAACGCTGGCCGGTCCATTCGGGAATGCCGCGAGCCAGAGTAGAGGGAAACCCACCGCGATCCACTGAAGCACGGTGCGCGAGCGGCAACGCGACTTCCAGAAACTGAACTTCTCGCGTAAACGACCCCGCATAACTGAGGGTTCGGGTGACGCCGTGCCGCGGCTCGATGTCCCTTCAAACTCCCAGGTGTTGTCATCTAGACCCTCCGGCTCCGTGCCTGGCCCACCTGAAGCAAACATAGGGCGTTGGTTCTCCAGTGCGCGCCGGGGCAACACTTGCGACGCACCCGGGCGAGCGCCCGATGGAGGCGGGGGGGCACCGCCCGCGCCATTGCCGCTAGCGCCAGTGCTCGCTGCAGCGCCAGAGAATTTTCGAGTGCTGGCTAAGGGTGCTGGCAGCGCAACACTAGCCGGCCGTTTAAGGGCAGCCGCGGACTGGGCTACCCCTACAGCCGCTTGCGACAAGTTGCTGGAAATAGATAGGCTACGGCCCGTGAAAGTTGAACGTGTTGACTGCGATAGACGAATTGCAGCCTGCGCCTGGCTTGAAAGTGAAAAACGAGGGTCGCGCCGCTGCGGCTCTTCCCGCGACATTGTAAGGCGCAAGAGAAACGTGGGCAACACGCGACGTGAATTGTAACAGCAAATACTCTCGGAGTCGAAAGTTGGCGCAACGCTGCGCATGGGGTACTGGCACCGTCCGGTGTGCTCTCCATTGGGCACCGCCACCCGCACATCGCATAGGAGAGAGCCCGGGCACCGCCACGGGTCTGAACTGAAAAACAACCACCGGGCACCACCCAGCTACAGTTGGAATGGCTTGGGTTGCGACCGACGCAACCTCGGGCACCGCCCATCCATGAGTGAGACGTTGCAAGACCGGGCACCGCCCGACGCAAGTCCAGGTCCTAGGTGCGAACCACGCAACCTCGGGCACCGCCCATCCGAAAGACCCCTCAATACAAACCCCGGGCACCGCCCGACACGGGTCACTAACTGGCTAGGGCTACACCCGCAGCGATTTTAGCCATAGTGGCGCGGTCCCTGGCCCTGGCCGTGGCCGCCCTGGCCGCCGTGGCCGCCCTGGCCGTGGCGCGGCTGGTCATAGCGCGGCTGGTCGCGCCCGTGCTTCTCCTGCTGCTGGCCGCGGGGCGGGAAGGGGCGCTGGCGCTTGGCCGCGGAGCCGGACGACTCCTCCTTCTTTTTGGAGGCCACGGCCGCCAGCGCGCTCTTCAGCGCCTTCTCATTGACATCCATGAACCGCAGCTTGCCCGACTTGTAGTCCTCCGACGGCTGCTGCACGTTCGGGCGGACGATGGGCCAGTACTCGTCCATAACGAGCAAGTTCTCCGCGCGAGCGCCCACGGCAATCATGCTAAGCGACAGCTCGGCCAGGCGCACCGCCGTGGCTGCCTGGCCCTCCAAGTCTCTGAGCCGCTGAA
Source organism: Chlamydomonas reinhardtii (assembly GCF_000002595.2). Classification (NCBI taxonomy): domain Eukaryota; kingdom Viridiplantae; phylum Chlorophyta; class Chlorophyceae; order Chlamydomonadales; family Chlamydomonadaceae; genus Chlamydomonas; species Chlamydomonas reinhardtii. The sequence goes on along the minus strand of NC_057005.1, from coordinate 9,061,369 downwards.
CTGGCACCGAGATGTGAGCCGCATCCGGGGGGGCGGACTCCACGAGGCGCGCGACCCCGGCCAGCAGCGGTGCAGCGGTCACATAGAACAGTTTTAAGTGGTCCCAGCGCGGCCCGAGAATCTTGTGGGCCCCGACGCCGGGCGGAGGCGACAGCGCCTCCGAGGCGGCGATAACTTCGCGGAGCACAGAGGCCTCCTCTTTGGCCGACTGAACTTCCAAGCGCAGCGCCTCTTCTATACGCTTGGCATCTTCTATAAGCTTAGCTTCGGAAGCGGCGACGGCCGCGCTAATCGCGGCCTGCACCGCTGGAGGCACTTCAGCCATAAAAGCAAAAACACGGCAGAACAGTACTGTAAGATAGAAAGAGACAAACGGCAGATGCTGCTACCAGCAGCAGCTGCGCTACTTAGAGGCGCAATAGCGCCTCGTACGGCACTCCGTGCCATACCACTTAATCGTCGTGAGAACCTGCCTTCTCCGACGCTCATACTTCGCTCCGGAGAAGTCAACATTTCTATCAGGTAGACTTTGTGTTGCCGTCGACCGGCGGTTGTAAGGCCGCGGGGCCCACTAGCCCCCACGTTGGAGCGTGGTAGGGATGGGATGAACAGGATGTCAGGCCTCATCCTTTTTCGGTCGGCCTCGGGGATATTGTTGCGCAGCATCCATTTGGGGGGGCAGGTGCCCGCACAGTATTCGGGGCGTGCATCTGCACTGCTTGCGTCCATCAGCATGTACCCGCCACCGTTGGCGCCATGGTGCAGGCATTCCGCGATCATACGGACGGCGGCATTGTGTTTGACGATGCGGGCCCCAACAAGTTGGGGGTGCGCACAGTGGCCGGCAAGGTGGCCTGCGTTGCCCCGTTCGGGGGGGGATCCAGCGCGCTGGTGAATCGGGGCGCAGAGTGCACATGTGTCACTTGCACGTAGTTTGAACAGCGCAAGCCGGGCGGGGCAGATGAGGCCTCCCTGTCTGGCGTTCTGGATGAAGCGTCGGAGGCTGTGCCCAGCGCCGGGGTGCGTCATGTAGGCGGTGCTGGCCCTGGTGTCCAGGTGTGGGGCGGACTCCGCCCACTTGGTCGTGTAGAGTGTGTGTTTGGAATGACCGCCATGGGAGGAAGGGTCTAGTGTTTTCAGGAGGCCCCGATTGAGGTCCGAGATGTAGTGCACGGTGGTAGAGCCGTCTTCCCGCGTCCGGGTCGTTGCTGGCCACCAGTGTGTGGCGTGGGGGTTATTGTCAGCGAGCTCCGAGACGTCAGCCGGTTTAGTGCTTGTAGCTACGTCTGCTGCACCTTTATCGGCTTCTTCATTACCGTGCAGACCCGTGTGAGAAACGACTTTAAGGAAAACGGTGTGTGCGTCCCTCTTCGCTCGTGCATGGAGCAAATCGGCGATCGAACTCAGAAGTGCCTTATGTTTGCTCAGATGTGAGCGGCGTGGTTCGTTAATAGCCCGTTTAATTAGATACAAGCTTGCAGCTGAGTCACTGGCAATGGTTAGCGTTTTCTTCGCGAACATACTAGTTTCACCTCCGAATTCTTCCAGGGCTGCACGAATTGCAGCGAGCTCGGCGCGTGTAATAGTGTTAGTGCAGCCAAATCCATTTGGGTTTACGTAGACCACACGGTCTTTATGCCAAGCACAAGCCCCAGCCACTTGTAGTTCTCTACCGTTTTCAGTTGTTATCTTGGATACCGAGCCATCGGTCCATACAATTTCCTCGGGGTTGTGGGCCAGCGGCAGTGTACGTTGGAATTGTGTCCGATTCAACCTCGGTGTCGCTGGAGCTTCGTCAGGCGTGACCATAGTGGCAATGTTCTGGTGAGTTGCGAGGTACTTGGCATGTTTGGAGATGTGACGTGGGATGTGGGGACACGGCGTGTTTAACGTACCTGACCCGAGGTGGGTGTCAGCGACGGTTGCGGGCGCGTGGGGACCGGCTACCAGTGAGGAGCGAAGGCCTTTCCAGCTCTGCGTGAAGGCGTTTAGCCCAGCTGTGTTGCCAACGGCAACCAGTATGGCTCCGCGTTGCTTCTGCAGGGGCACGTCAGTGCCGAGTCCAGGCTCCATCCCAGCTGTGCCTGGGGAGTCCAGTTCTCCGTTCGTCCAGGTGGCGAGTCGGCGGCAGAGCGGGTGGGTTAGCCACTGTGTGTGTGGGTAAGTTGCGTACTTTGGGAGGACTAGAATGGTCAGTGTGGGTTCCGGGGAGTTGTTGACTGTCTCGGCACTGGCGAGGGCCCATACGAGGGCCTGTCGTGAGGCATCGGGGTTTGCAGGAGGGTGTGCATAGTGGAGCCCCGTCCATGCAGTGCTGTAGGCATCGTGTTGGGCGCCGAACACCACATCAGCGGCTTCCCGGCTCCAGTATTCATCGGCATCGGTCGTGTGGTTCAGGGGCGAGGCAAACATTTCCTTGACCCTCCCCCTGCCGGTGTTTCGCAGGCTGCGCACAACGGCTCGGACGGTTGCCGAGGGGAGGGACGTCTGGTGCTGTGGTGCCGTCTTATGATCAGTTTGCCCCGGGTCGCGCCGGTATCTGTGCAGCAGGGCAGCCACCGCCTCCTCGAAGGCCTTGGTCCGGTTGTTGCTGGTCCGGTTGAAGCCTTCCCAGAGCGTTTGAAGGCGTGCGTAGGTGAGCATGCCAAGCCAACGTCCGCTGGGTTCATAGACATGGGCCTCTCGGGGGAGGGCCCGGCCTGCTGTGGGGGTAGTGATGGCGTAGCTGCCTGGGGGGGAAACGTCGTGGTAGGGATCGCTGGGGACGGTAGAGATGATGGTTGCTGCGCGGGTCACCCGTGCACGCGTTGCTTGATCGTCCGGGTCGTCATCGTGTCGGCCCTGACGTTGCCGCATTGTCAGGTTGCGATCCTTTGGAGGCCGTGTGGGGCGGGCGGGTGCATCAGGTCCCGCAGCAAGTCGGTTGGTGTATTCTGAGATCAGCTCCTCCCACTCGAGGTCATGCTTAAGGTCACGCTCACGCTCATTGCTGTTTGCCCACGTAACTTGGCGCAGGAGACGAGTCGACCTCGATGAAAAGAGGGCCGCACGTGGGGCATGTGTTGTCTCGAGTGGCCCGGGCGCAGGTGCGGTGGGCGGCGCGTGTGCGGGTAGGATGCCGGCGGGTTGGGCCGCTGTTGCTGTGTCTGCGTCTGTCGTGCCGGCCCCGTCCGGGTGGGGCTGCGTCGCGCGTGGGCGAGCCTGCAGTGGGTGCTTGAAGCAGCGCACGTCTGTGACCGTGGCGTAGCCCATGCGTGAGAAGGCGGTGACTAGGCCAGGTGGGATAACAGATGGCTTCCATTGGACCGCGAAGTATGGCTCGCGGGTGTTGGTTGTGTCCTCGCCCGCTTTGCGTTTGCGTGCAATTTCCTTATCTGTGACAGTTTGTTGGTTTGTGCGGTACAGGATGGCCGCCAGATCCTGGCCATCATTATCCAGGTCGTAGGTAAGCTGCGCATCTCCGTTGGTGCAGTCATCAGTAGGAGGGTGGACCAGGTCCTTGACTACACGTTCCCGGGCTAGTTTCCAGAGTGTTTGCTTGCCCCGCCGGTGAGACAGCCTGAGTGGTGAGGCTTGCTGCCTATCGTCCGCTTCCATCAGGTCGTGCTGACTATCGTCCACTTCCATTTGGTCGTGCTCAGGTGCTGCGGCGTCGACATCCATTGGGTCCTCAGCGGCGGCCGCGGCTGGCTGCCCTTGGTGGAGAAGGTAGGTTTGCACGGCGCCAGTAGACGGCGTGGTCGCATTCGCAGTGAGCAGAGTGGTTATTGTGGGGGCCAGGGGCCGTTGCGTGCGGGTAACCGGGGTTCGGTTGTTGAATGAAGGGGGGTCTCTTGGGTGGGGCTTGCAGAGGTGGTTGTGCCTGCTCATGTCTTTTGCCAGGGCCGTGAACACTGAACGTGCCGTTTCGTACCCACGTGTGCCAACGGCCAGGCTTTCGTCTCCATTTGTGAGGCGCATAGCCGTGCTGATTGCGGCTTTATCACCGGTGAGCAGGTCGTCGGGTGTTGTGCGCGTGTTTTCTGCAATGCGGGCCTTTTGGGCGGCGTGTTTCGTGACGCGGCGGGAGTGGGCAGTTGGGTGTGTGGGAGTACGCATGACGGGCGTCTTCCGTGGCCGGGTCCGCAGGTTGGCTTCGGGTTGGGCGACGGGAGCTGCGGTATCCGCGGCTGGGGCAGGAGTTGGGGCCATCTGCCCCAAGGCAGTTGGCGTGTATTGCAAGGGCGGGTTGTGATAGAGTGGGCTGGCTTCTTCGATGTCCATTTGGGTTGTTGTGTTTGGGGCTGGGGTGAGGGGCTGTGGGGCGGGGCCTCCCGTCATGAGTGCGGTGAGGGGTGGTGCCATGCGTGGGGGTCGAGGGTCGTTCCGTGCGGAGAGGGCCTGGAGTTCTTCCAGGGGTGGGATCACACGCTGGGTAGGCGGAAGCGGGTTCGGGCTCCCGTGTTTTTCCGGTGGCATTTGGTCTCCGTCCAATCCCGCCGTGGCAACCAGGGCCAGACTCAGCCTGTTGAGTGCAACCTTGTGTTTGTGGCGGACCCTGCTTGCCCCCAGGAGTTTCTCGAGCTCCCGGGTGCTAATCAGATGGCGGCTCGTATTGCGGTCGACCAAGTGGCTGAATTCGAGCTGGAGTTCCGCGAGCGGGAGCACGTGTTCGACAGGGAGGGGTGCTGCCGCACGCGCTGCAGCTGCGGCGTCCAAAGCCTCGACAATTGACCAGGTAGGGGTGGTATACGGTGTGCCCTTGTAAAAGAGCTGTATACCATGCTCACGAGCGAGGGTCATCTGTTGCAGAGTTGTGAAGAAGCGCCCTCTGTCTGCAGGTAGGTGGTGTGCGAGGCTCGTACCCGCCAGGCTATGCTGCCGTGGCAGGAGGGCACGGGTAACCACGCCCAGTCGGCCTGTGTCGTTTAGAGCAAGGACAAGCGCGCGGTTGGCCACACGCGCGTACTGGGGTAAGAGTGAGCCCAGTCCTAGGCCATATTCATCGATTGGGAGAAGGGTGGTACGGGTAGGGAAGCTGCGTGGCAGCCCGTAGCACCGTTTTGCGTAACCGGCCAGTGCAGCGTCAAAGTTTGCGATGTCCTGTTTCGTGTATGGCATCGCAGCAAATGCATAGGCGATTGAGGTGTGGACGCATTGCTGCAGCATGCGTAGGCGTTGTGCCGGCGTGGCCAGTGACGTGGCTATGGCCGTGCCCTTTTCTTTCACAGTTTCCGTGACGCGGGAGACTTGCACCTTCCAGTCTAGTGAGAAGGTGAGTTGCACCCCCAGGTATTTGTAGGGTTTTGTGGGCGGGTAGTACGGTACAGTGGTGTTACCAATTCGTAGCTTGTTAGTCAGTTCACGGTGCATCGCGTTCAGCGTGGTATGGCCGGTGGGTCCGTCGAGGGTCGGGGTGGACCGGGACTTGTTGTGCCAGATGGCGGTAGCTGCGCACTTGGTGTGATTGACTCGCAGGCTTGCCCAGTCTGCATAGTCCGAGATTTTGTCACATTGGATCTGCAGGTCTTCCAGCGTTGTGGTCAGGGCCGCCAAGTCGTCAGCGTACGCGGCGGCGCTGCAGTGGTACCGTGCATTGTCCTCCGGGCTGAGGCATCCGTAGCGGTAGCCCCGCCCACCTGCGTGGAGCCACCGCACAAGCGGTTCCATGAACAAGATAAACAGTACCGGTGACAGGGTGTCACCTTGCACTGTGCCACGTTCTATTGGGATGGCGGATGTGCATCCATGTTCAGTACGAATGCGGGTGGTGGCGTGCGCGTATAGGTTGCGAACTGCGCGTATCAGGTCGTCAGGCAGGCCCAGATCGAACATAATCTGGAGTAGCCTGTCCTGATCGATTGTGTTAAACGCAGAGCTGTAGTCAACATACACTGCGTATACGTCTTTCCCATACAGGGCAGCGTCCTCCAGTACATGCACAAGGTTCAGTATCTGCCGTTCCGTGTTGCAGTAGGCCCGGAAGCCCTCCTGTGATTCGCTGAACAGCTGGAGTGGGCCTGCCAGTTCACCGATGCCCAGGGTGAGCATAGAAGTGTACAGTTTATAGCAAGTGTTGGCTAGAGCGATGGGCCTCTTGTTCTTGATGTCAAGAGCGTCCCCAGGTTTTGGGAGCAGGACCGTGTCTGAAGTGGCCCAGGACTCCGGGATTGTGGACTTGACGTACATGATCTTCAGTGTGTTGTGTAGGGCTCGCTTCATGCCGTGAGGCAAGATGCGGAGCAGCTCGTTCGGAATGCCGTCTGGGCCCGTGGCTTTGTTACGAGAGAGGTGGGCGATACAGTGGTCGAAGTTGGCGGGGTCTGCCATGCTAGAAAGCATGGAGTGTGCTTCCGGGTGCCTGTTACGCTCAAGCGTAAAGGCGTCCGTAGCGTTAGGTAGTTCGAACGGGTACCCACGCGTTGCGCCGGGCGACAGGCGATATTCGCCTGTGCGGGGCCCTCGTGGGGGTGCTGACAGTTTGCGGAAGTGCCCTTCCAGGGCGGTTAGAATGCTGGGAGGGTCGGTTACCACCTCGCCTGTTTCAGGGTTGCGGACCGCGGGGAGGCCACGTTCGGTTGCTTCTTTCTGAAAGATGCGTTTGTGCCCTTGCGCAGGCCTGGTGGCGAGCGTGTGCTGGAGGGCAGCGGCAGCAGCTTCACGCTGCGCTTTGGCTCGGTCCGCCACCAACTGGCGGTGTTGGGCTTGGCAGTCCTTTATCTGACCTCGTATGGCGGCAGCCTCTCCTTCCGTTGTTGTGTCTGGCGCTGCACCGCCGGCTGTCAGGTTAGTGAGGGTTTGCTTGAGTTCCACCTCCTTGTCCCATAATGGTTTAAGATGTCGGGCAGCTGACCGGGAAAGATGGTGTTTCCCGGTGAGTGGCGGTTTTAGTGTGCACTCTTCAAGTAGGCAGGTGAGGCCGTCTTCGAGAGCCTTGCCTAACCGCTCAGCCAACTGGTTCACGTCGGTTTGTTGTACAATTCTGTTGTGCGCCAAGTCCCATTGCATTGTATTTGCCGGGTAGGTGGTTGGGTTTTTAGTGTGCTGTTTTATAGCATTGTCAATCACCTGCACCGCGCCCTTGCTGGCATTGTGCAGGTCTGCCGTGGCCTCGACCATTATGTCCTCCAAGTGGGCGGCAGCGGCGGCCAGCTGCTTCTTGGTGATTGGAAGCGTCACGCGAGACCAGCGTGGGCTGTCTTCAGATGTTGTTGCTGGTGGCGCTGCGGGCTGCGGTGCTTCCCATAGGTGCAGCGCGTCAGCAGGCAGTTTTACGTGTACAGGTTTATGGTCAAAGTTACCCGCGACTGTACTTACGTGCTCGTGTGGGCTGGGGCACGCGGTGAGCGTTGTCGTGCACATGAGTATGTCATCTATGCGGCTGCGGTACCCGTTAGTTGGCATACGGCACAGCACACACCCGCTTCACCGTGCCCCATGCACGCAGTTGCCTGAACCTGCTCACCTGCTCATCAATGGCCAGGTCCGCCCAGTCGCCGCTGCCCTGCAGACGCCCGAGCACGTCGAAGCGGCCACCCCACCGGCTGTCGGCGGGGACAGGAGGGCGGGGCCGCCAGCGCGCCTGCCAGCAGGACACAAGTTACAGCCGTTGCAAGTCGTGCGCTGCACACTCAACCCAGCACATTCAGCGCCTTGCAGCCCAAAGAGGCACCCAACCCCTACACATTAGTCAGCGAAGCTGCGCATGCCTCACCTCCTCTGCTGCCTGCACATCGGCCGCCGCCACCTCCAGCACTACATCCTCCTCCACCAACACCACCTCCTCCGCCGCCACGGGCGGTGCCTCCGCCGGTGCCTCCGCCGGCTCAAAGCCGAAGGTAGCATCCACGACTGGCATCGTGGCCACTTGCTCCGACCAGGCGTTGATGACGCTGAGGTTGTGCTGGTGGACAGCGGATGGGTGCGCCCGGCGCCACAGCTGTGCTCGCATCTTGGCCAGCACGGCCTGCTGCGCCTTGACAGCCGCCGGTGCAGGTCGCTGCACTGGAGGCAGCGACTCGCCGTTCACCGTGTTGCTGCTCCAGGCCCCGCATGCCCGCTCGCCCAATGCCCCGCCAGTTGGTACACAGCGAGGCACCTTGCTGGTGCGCAGAGCGCGCGGGTTCACCATGGCCCGCAGCAGCTGCGGGGCTGGCTGCACCACGTAACCGCAGCCGGGCGACTTGGCCTGCATGTGAAGGATGTTTAGGGAGGGGGACTCAACACAATGCCCTGCGCCCAGTTGCAATTTATACGTGTACACGCCGGGTGTTACCGCCGCACACCAACACTTCGACCAAACCCTCTGGCACACAGCACTCGCCCCTTCTAGTGCTCTGCTGTTCCGTCACCAAATTCATACATGCACCTGCACCCCGCCATGAACACGCTGCCAGCCCCGCCCTGCCCCCGCGCGCCCCAACCCCACAGAGTGTACCTCAACACCAGCTCTCGCACCGCCCTGGCACCCACCTCAGCCGCATGCTTGCCGCCGTTCTTCCCTTTCGCTCCATACACTTTCTTGCCCATTCTCTGCCTGAACGATCACGTTGTGGGGGGCACAATGCAGAAAGCGGCAAGGGGGGGGGGAGTTCAGGGGGCGTGGAGGGGGGGGGGGGCGGGTGGCGAGGGGGGGGGGGGCTCCCTTGGATGGGATGCCAGTGTGAACCTAGCACAAACCCCACGGGCCCCGGTGAATACTTCCCCGACACCATACTTTTGGCCCGGGAGGGTTCCCGGGGCGTGCCCTGTCCCCCTCCCAACCATGCGCGCTTGGGTGGACCCCCGCCCCCAACTGTAAAGCGGCAATGTCACGTCGCGACCCCAACGCCCGGGCGCCCCCCCCAAAGGGCCCCAAAAGTCACGCACGCCGCACCTGGTACACCGGGATACTACTTGCTTGCTGTTGGGACCCCCTTCCCGTCAAAAAAAAACCCCCTATCCCTTTTTTTGGTTGGGCCCCTACC
>NC_057005.1:9001114-9052324 GCF_000002595.2 Chlamydomonas reinhardtii | reverse complement strand
GGGGGGCTCACTTGGATGGGATGCGAGTGTGAACCTAGCACAAACCCGACGGTCCCGGCTGAATACTTCGCCGACACCATACTTCTGGCCCGGTAGTGTTCCAGGTGCGTGCCCTGTCGCCCTCGCAGCCATGCGCGCTTGGCTGGACCCCGGCCGCGAACTGTAAAGCGGCAATGTCACGTCGCGACCACAACGCCAGGTCGCCACACCGAACGGGCCCCAAACGTCACGCACGCCGCACCTGCTACACCGGTATACTACTTGCTTGCTGTTGTGACGCGCTGCCGGTCAGAATAAAGCGCCCTATCGCTTTTTTTGGTTGGGCCGCTACGAGACCCTTTTTGTAAGTTGGTGACGAAAGTGCGTTTGAGTATTGCTCTGCGAGACAATGACGATTACGGTCGTTAGATTCAGGGAGGTGCGGAGTCGCCTGGGCCCTGCACTCAAACTGGCTGACGCAATGGTGCGTCCCCGCGCACCCGCGCAAATATACACTTCCCCGAAGAACCTCGTTTTCATCCAAACGTTTTCAGTCGGTGCACGTTCGGCCTGTGACGACCTCGCAGCGCGACGGAGCTGACAGCCACCACTTTGCAGTCTCGCCGGTTCCTGATGCGCATGCTGCCTATAAATTTCTATTCATATTGCTGGGTCCCTTTCATGGGGCCACGCGGCCACACACCGGTGCTCGCGCAGACCCGATACTCAACTCGGCGACGCGGCGTTCTTAAGTGGGGGGCCGAATTCTGTGCGCTGTACTTACACAACTGGGTCCCTCGCGGCTGCCCGGACAGCAAATGGCAGCGGCTCCGACGCAAACGCCGCGGAGCGCACTCCCGTATGCGGCCCCTGCTATGTCGCGAGCACGCGCGACGCTCCTCGCAACAAAGCTGGGTCCCTCACGCCCGGGGCCCCGCCCCCGCCCCGGCCCCGGAGGATCGCCCGCGCGGCTAAGTCCGGTTTCTATTATTATTCTTCTTATGATATAGGGATAATAATAATAATAATCCCAACGCTGGCCCATAGGGCCTAGCATGTATTAACGGGGCAACGCCTTCGCTGATCATCTCTCAACCCAGTTCGAGAGAAGGCGGGAAGTCACCACGACCACCTTATCATTTGCCGGTCCTGCCCACCGGTGGGAGCGGGGTGGATTAAGCCCCTGGTGTCCTATCCATGTTCAGCTCGGATGATCTACCCTCACGGCTTTCGGTACCTGAGATCGGGGGATCAGGTAATGCCGACTGTCGGGCAACATCTCAACTGAAACTCTAGATCGCTCCAGAGTCCGGCCCCTTTGCCGGCACTTCACGACCGCTCTCTTATCTGACGTTAGCCACGGATGACAAGGACACGACTGAAGAGCCGTGCGGTCCCTGCGGAGCGCCTGTGCGTGATTTGAATTCGCACGGAGGTTTCCCCTGTACCGAATTTGGGGAGGATCGAACTCGGGTCTGAACCGACGTTACACACCAACTTATCGCTAAGCAACCTCTGCCATGGTCGATGCGGTGCGTTGTGACACCATGTTGTGTTTGTTCATAGGACCATTCGCCCTCTGTGGTCATGGTGCCTCGTGCGGGTAATAAGCCAGTTTGTGCCAGAAAGCGTTGGTGTAGTCGGTCAGCAGAGTCAAGCGGCCCTGTGCGATCTGCAGCGTTAGCTACAGCATTGAAGTCTCCCGCCACAACCAGGTGTTGTTCACAGGCGCTGGTGTGTGTCAGGGTGGTCTGGCAGTAATGGTAGATGGCCTTGCGGATTGCCGTGTCTTCGGGCGCGTATACACCCAGGACTGTAAGGGGCGTGCTGCCCCGTGTGCGGATCTGAATGTGCGACACATAGCCGTGTAGGGTGACTGGAGGAGTGTGGTAACACTATTCAGGTTACTGTACCGTGTGGACACGGCAATGGCGACGCCGGCGCTGCCTCTTTCCGTGGTGTTACGTGGAACAGAGCTGCAGTACAGGCGGTACCCTTCATTCATAAAGGCTCGCTTTAGTGGGTCGTGTCGGTGGCCAAGCTTAGTTTCAGTCAAAATCACAATATCGGCGTTCCAGGCAGCAAGATTGCAGAGTGTGAAGCTCAGGTTTCCCGGGGCACCTGCGGCTGTTACTTGTGAGAGTAGGCCCCGTACGTTGTGTGTGACAAGATGTAGTGTGCGGGCCTGTGTTTGGTCTGGGCTAGGTTGTGCGGTAGTTGTGTCTTGCCGTGCTGTTGGTGCGGTTTGCTGTCGTTTGAATAGGTCGGTGAGCGTGTTTGTGCGCCCTGTCCAGCGGGCCAGCGCTGTCCCATTGGTGGCGGTGGCGGCGGCCAGGGCACGTATGGTTCGTATTTGGGCGGTTATGTTTGGGGCGAGGCGTTGGGCAGCATTTGTTGTGTTGTTTGGGCTTGTAGCAGTGTTCCTTTGTTCAGGTTGAGTGATGTCTATTTCAATGGGGGCATTTGTGCGGTCTGTTGGTGCTGCTGTGGGCAGTGGCCTTGCTTCTTGTGGAAAGATGTTGTAGCAAGGGCCGAGTGTATTGCGCACGGCCTCCATGTCTACAGTGGGGACGGTGCCGAGGTAGTAAATATGGCCTTCCATAGCACTCCATCCATCGTCTTCAAGGAGAGTGTTGTGGAGTGGTGTATTTTCTGAATCGACTATGCGCCATTGGCCTGCCTCAAGGCGGACTGCATAGACATGGGGCCGGCTATTCATGAGGACATTGAAGCCAAGGCGGCGCGCCTCACGTGGTAATGCGGCGAGTACGGAGTCTTTGGAATGAGGGGGATCCCCTGGTGTGTCAAAATGTGACACGGCGCAGCGCATGACTAAACGCTTGTTGGGAAGTGCGTTTGCATTCCCGATTGTGGCGTTATAGTAAAGGTAGTGGTTGATGATGCTCATGTCAAACCTGCCCGCTTGTGTGTAGGCGTTTGCCCACCCGTCGCGGTTTGGGTGTTGCATTTGGTTCAGTACAGCTGTTACTGCGTTGGCATGTCTCAGCACATCGAACGGATCAATCCAGGAGAATCCTAGCATGTTATTTATGGCATGGATGCCGCAGAATCCGAGTTGCTGTGTCTGGCGGTAGCTTGTGTTTGAGAGCCCGGGGGGGTAGTGTAGTGGCTGTGGACGGGTCGGATTGGCGGATTGGGCTGTTGTTTGGCGGACAGCTGGCCGGGTCTCCCAGGCCCCCCGTAGGGGTGGTGACCTTGTGGGACCCGGAAGTGGGGTGTGTGCCATGGTGGAGTGGGGTGCACTTGTGAGCCACAGGGCAGCCTGCCCCATGGAGGCCGAGCCAGTGACCATAGTCGGAACCCATGCTTGCAGGGCGGTGACCGGCTGGTGGTCTGTGCAGAGAGATGGGAGGTGTGTGTACATTGCACACAAGGTGATTAGCATGGCTACTGTGCCTATGACGGCATTTCTGTATGGCCATATGGCTGGTGCATGCCTGCGGGCCAGGTGTGCGCTGTACAGGAGCATTGCCAGGGCCAGAATAGTGCCGTCAGTTGCAATTGTTAGTGCGGCGATCCCGAGTGGGATGGCGGCTGCACTGTAGAAAAGCATAAGGAAGCAGAATGGAGTCATAGCGAGGCTGATGCAGAGCGGTCCAATAAGTAGAGTGGTCAGCGCAGCCCCATTGGCATACAGCTCTGTTGCCGCTGTCGTCGTGTGTGTTTTCCTGCCAGCAGCACGTAGGTGTTTCAAGAGCAGGAAGGCAAGCATGACAGTAGCTAGTGCCGTTGTGCCAATTATGAGAGCATTCAGTGTAAGTCGTGTGCACGTCGCTGCCCATACTAGGAATTGCTTTAGGGGGGTGGAGAGTCGGCTGCATGTGCCTAGGAATAGCTTCAGCGTCAGTGAGTGCCCTTGGTATGCAGCTCGCACCAGCCCATTTCCCATCCAATGTGCTAGGGTTATCATCGAAATATGAGCACAGAGTGAGTACCAGTCATGTTCAGCCTTACACACAACCACTGGGTACGGCCCAATCAGACTCTCTCCGCAAGCAAGCGCAATCTCAGTAGTAAACCGCATGCTGTCCATCCAGGCGCTCCTGGCGGTCTTCATTGAGTCCCTTAATACCACCCTTATAAGCTCAACGTGACACAACATACTCTCAGTATTGCAGCCGGTGGTGCCGGCTAGTCGTGCCACACTGTGAAGGCCCTCGTGGGCCACTTGCAGTGTACTCTCGACGTGGCGGGCAATGGCGAGCCGTTGGAGTCTAGGCAGCCTCTGACTGCCGATGGCAGTTAAAGCTATACGACTGTATTGTTTTCCAAGGGTATGTGTGCTTGTTTTTAAGTCCTGTCGGTGCAGAGTGGAGGTGTTTTCTGGATCTTTGTTGTGGGTCCCCCTTTCCTCAGTGGTATTATTAGCACGTTGTGTTAAGTATTGAGAGCATGAATGGCTAATTTGGGGTTGAAACTTCTTGTCCAACTTGGGCGAGGTGTGGGAATTTTTCTTGTGTTGGAGCCCTTGTTTCTCAAATTCACTGCTGCGTTCTTGGTGTATTTGATCATCCGGAGTTGTCTGTGAGGCTGCGTCCGGGCAGGCTCCCAGGTCGAGTCCATTGTTTGCCGCTCCCTGCCCTGCCTGCCGCTCCCTGCCCTGCTTGGCGAGAATGTCGCAGTTGCCTAGTATTATCAGCACCAGCATCAGCCAGCCCCTGATTCCTTTGGTCCAGCGTCCCGCCTTCGCTGGCATGTGTCGCGATCCCTGCTTCTTGCCCTCCACGATAGCACCGTTTGTGATAGTCTGAGTGTCAGCCGCCGAGCAAGGTGCCGTTCTGGTGGGTACACAATTGCCGTCACGGTGCAGCCACGAGGGACTGACGGATCGGCAAAAGGCTTTGCACACAGTGGTCCCCTTGCTCGTTTGGGCTTTGAATAGAACGTCCATATTCTGCTGCGGCATGCACAGCTCCTATGTTCGCCTTTTTCACTTGTTCAGAAATTCAAACCGAGCTCGTTGGTGTATGTTGGGCGTAGTGTAGCAGTATGTATCTATATTAGTTAGTGTTAGTGCTGGTGTGTGCATGTGTGCATGTGTGCGTATGTATGTGTGAGTAGTGTTGGGGGAGAGTGCACCGATGTCCCGGAGCGTGCCATGTTTGCAACAAGATCAGGGCCCTGAATGATGGGGACAGCATGGCACACACGCAGCTATACATTGACCCCACTACTCTCCTAATGCATTCAGGGCCCGCGGGTGGTGATGGCGACCGGAAGGCCCCAAAGAGGCCGGAAGCTCTGGCTCCAGCCGTGAACACTGCTGCTGCCATCGTGGCAGAGCTGCAGCCAGCAGGTGAGACGCGCCCAGTTGCGGTGGGGGCCCTCGAGGAGGTCACACAAGCGCAGCCGCAGCAGCAGCAGGGACAGGAGGAGAACCCCAGCAGCCACGTGCAGGAGCTGGTGAGCGCCGACGCCAGGAAGGGCTTCCTGCTGTGCGGTGCCTTCAACAAGAACGAGAACAATGACGTCGTCGCAGTTGGTGTTCCCCACAGCACCATGGTGGGTTGCCCTTAGTTTGCACGCTCACGTTCAAGTGCTTGTTGGCTGCAATCAAGTATACCCGCCACTAACCACGTGAAACAGCACGAGCGCATGCAGCCTACCGACTTGATCCCGATGGCGGTGGTGAAGGTGGTGGCCAGCGTCTCTGCTACAACGACTGTGAGCGTGGGCGGCAGGCAGATCAAGTTCGTCAAGGCGCAGGCCATGGTGAGCTGAATTGATGAGGCGCCTACTGCCTGAGCATGAAACGTACCCCATCATGCACACTATTTATTACATTCTATAAACACCGCAGGTGAACTGGCCGCTGTCGGGAGTCTACACAAGCTGGGAGGGCAAGACACCGGCTAGCTTTGGCTGCACAGAGAAGCAGCTGGAGAACGCCAAGAAGTAGGGGAAGTAGAGGGATAGTGCTTGGACAGTAAATTACATTGCAGGATGCCCTTGGTCTGTTGGGCAGTAGCATGGCGTGCGGGATAGGTGCACCAAAGCAAGTAGTACGACTGGCGGCGGGGGGCAGTGGGCGGTGAATGTTGTTGAGTCCATGCAAGCACTTGTTGGTCATGAAGCTGGCTTACATGCGTGTCAAGGTGTGCCAAAGAGTCATGTTGGTGCTGCAATTTAATACAGTACACTGTTGACAATGAGATACTTCTGGGGGCGCCGGGGGGTAGGGCGGCAGCCGGGTAGGGCGGCAGCCGGGGGCTGGGGGGTAGGGCGGCAGCCGGGCGCCGGGGGGTAGGGCGGCAGCCGGGAGCCGGGGGCTGGGGGCGGCAGCTGGGCGGGCCTGGGCGGCAGCTGGGCGAGCCTGGGCGGCAGCTGGGCGGCCCTGGGCGGCAGCTGGGCGGGCCTGGGCGGCAGCTGGGCGGGGCCTGGGCGGCAGCTGGGCGGGCCTGGGCGGCAGCTGGGCGGGGCCTGGGCGACGGTAACCAAGCGCGGTAACCAAGCAGTCACCAATGGTTACCGCCGGTCACTGAACGGTAACTGGTCGGTCAGCCGCTGGTTACCATGCCTTCTGTTAACCGACGGTAACCAGTGAAGTGGTCTATAGACCGTCGGTCTGCCGTCTCTAGTCCAATTAGACCGATGGTAACCGAGGTGTCAAAGCCGTCGTTCTCACGGGGATAACCGCCAGGTAACCGGTGATTTGCCGATGGTTTAATGGGGGCTGGAACGGTAGGGACACAAGGCCCTGCATGCCCCCTCCACCTCCACCCTATGGTTCCACCCTGTGCTCCCCTACCTCCAGCGGTCCCAAACCCCAGCACCACGCCATCATGTGCCACCAGTGAGCCCACACGGCCTGCCACATCTATGAGCAGACTTGGTGGTAGATCAAGTAGCACCTTGGACCCAGCACATATTGCGTCCATCATGCGGCAGGCCCAGGACTTGTCAGAGCATCACACTACCCCTCCACCTTCTTTCGTGTGGCGTGACCAAGCTGCTCATGGCAGGTCTGAAATTTTGGGCGCCCAAGTCCATGGCGGAAGTGGGGCACATGCCTTGCCAACCATCCGGGATTTTCCATCGCACGTGATGGGTGCGGCTGCTGGGGCATCTGGCTCAGGCGCTCCTTCGGGCAGTTTGGGCCAGTCCACCATCCTGGCAACACCTTTAACAGAACTTATTGGCGGCACTAATACCATCTCTGACAGCATGCTTTGCGAGCTTGGACGCCAAATGATGAGCATGTGTTGTAATTTGCTTGGGTCTGCTGGCAGTGGCGGAGTGGCTGCTTTAAGCGCACGGCAGCTTGGTGTAACAACTGTGGAGGCGCTTTCTAATCAGGCAATGGAGTCCTTTATTGACGAGGATGCTGGTATTGATGGTGTTGGCAGCGAAAGCGACGATGAGGATGATGGCAGCGACAACACTGGTGGCGGGCTGGCGGCTGCCACGGCTGTCGCTGACACTGGTGCTGCTGCAGCAGCTGGCGCAGCACCCATCATCATGCACGGGGCCAGTGCCAATCTTCAGCCAGATGCTGCCGAGCGCCAGTTGCTGCAGTCGCAGTTTGGCTGGTCCGCTGTTGTTGTATCTGCCCAGCCAATAATGGATAACAAGTTGCCAGTTGCTTATCTGGAGGCTTTGAAGGACAAGGCTGCTCGGGCACCAGACCAGACTGCCATCCTGCAGGCAGCACGGCTTCAGGGCCCACGTGTGACCAAGGGACGTGGCCAGCTTCGACATCATATTGGCAGGGCTGATATTGCTCAGCTTATGGCCGCAACAGAAAATCTGGAAATTTGGGCAAGGCTAAACTCAAGTGTTCTTGCTCAGGTTGCGTGGGCAGACTCGTAAGTAACCCGCAGAATGAGTGTGCCGCTGCATGGGTGGACTGTCAACCATATTGTGTGATGCAGGATCCTGGGCACCTGGATTCATCAGCATAATCATGGCCAGCATGGTGACATTTTAATTGGTTGGGACAAGCGTGGCCTACACTACCGAGCATTGTTGGCTTTCCTTGTAAACATTGCAGACCTTAAGAGTGTGCGGTCTGGGGCAATCCCCCAGTCACCCAGTGAGCCGGTTGAGGGCTACTGTGTGAGCACTACTCTGGTTGGGTTTCTGCGGTGCCTAGATATACTGCACCGGCTGCGCGGCTTCACCATGTGTCCAAATGTACGGCGAGGGCTACGGGAGTACGTCCTGCGAGTGCTGCGTAAAATGGTGAGCCCTCGGTCTTTAAACTGCTGAGGGGATTGTCGCCTGACCCCATGCATGTGATTCATACGCAGTATCCTCATGTCATACGGACTGCAAAGCCGGTTCTTCCAACGGTACTTGCTGACATGCAGCATGTTAGCGAGCTGAAGCCTATGAAGGCATCTTTGGACCATAACACACACACCCGTTACATGGCAGACTACAGTCATAAGTGGGCAACCATCCGCATGATGGTTCACATGGCGTGGGCTGGACGTCGAATGGGGCATGTGATGAGGCTTAAGCTGGGGGACTTGCAGTTTCAGTACTGCTCCTCATGTACTGTCAGCACTTCCAGCACGGCAACATCATCATGGTACCTGAAGCTGCGCATTGCATTTGCCAAGAACAAGTGTACTGACGGCAGCTTTCAGAGTGTCATACTAAACTCAGAGAATAATAATAATAATAATAATAATAATAATAATAATAATAATAATAATAATAATAATAATAATAATAATAATAATAATAATAATAATAATAATAATAATAATAATAATAATAATAATAATAATAATAATAATAATAATAATAATAATAATAATAATAATAATTACAACGCCGGCCCATAGGTAACGGGGCAAGGTGACTAGGGCGAGAGGGCCCACCCCCCTCACGCTGACGCCTCACCACGAAAGAGTCACAACCTCCGAAACAACAACCTCCATGTCCTAGGCCGCTCTTCAAAGTCCACTACATCCGAGCCTGCACACCTAACATATCGTGCTAGGGAAACGCCGCGTTAAAGTAGTGGAGCACTGCCAGTTCGTGCAATCCGAGGAGCCATGGCGCTCCTCCTCAAGCCTTGGATCTTGAGCCTTGTCTTGAACCTTGGACCTCGCCGCTAAATCGGACTTCTGCACCACGACCTTTCTAGGTTGCACCGGGCATAAGCCCGCAATTGCCACTATGGGCAATTACCTTCATTCGTGGGATCACCAATCGGTTTCGCACCAATCTTTCACCTTTTGCATAATTGGGCTTTTATCCGGATTTGTGCCCGGGTCCCTTCTGCCGTAAGGACGAGTCAAATCGCTAAACTAGTTAGCAATCCGGTGATGTACTAAACTCAGAGCATTATCAGCACAGCATGTTGCAGCAGGAATTTGATGAGCGGTGAAGGCCTGTCCAGGGGTTGAGCGGCGAGGAAGAGGGAGTCAGTGACGCGTTTGCAGAGGTTATACTTGCTAGACGCAGGGTAAAAGCAAGGTGGAGCCGGCGGAAGGCAGAAGCGGGGTAGGGCCGGACGCGGGGTGCGAGGGGGTGTGTGAGATGGGACAGGGTTCAGGCAGGTTGGCGAGGTCCCATAGGGTGCAGCTGACGCCCGTACCCCAAGCAGACAGTAAACAGTTTGCAGCGGCAGAGCAGGAGTGCATGGCTGGTCGAACGCCGGAGTT
The DNA here is from genome assembly GCF_000002595.2 of Chlamydomonas reinhardtii. Classification (NCBI taxonomy): domain Eukaryota; kingdom Viridiplantae; phylum Chlorophyta; class Chlorophyceae; order Chlamydomonadales; family Chlamydomonadaceae; genus Chlamydomonas; species Chlamydomonas reinhardtii. The sequence goes on along the minus strand of NC_057005.1, from coordinate 9,042,707 downwards.
ACTGTACCGACAAGTTGCTGGCTGGCTGGAAGTTTGCTGATGCGCATTCCTCACGCTCCGGGCGCCCGGCCAGGCGATAGCACCACACAGACACACCACAACGCCACACTCGCTCGCGATGCAGAGGCGCACCGCACCTCGCCTGGCAGCCGCGGCGTTAGGAACACCGGCGCGGCGACCGGCACACCGCCGAGCGGCGTGCCCTGGCCGCGTCCGGCGCCCCACCCCCATGCACTTACTGCCGCCGCACCGCTCGGTACCGCCGCTAATAATAATAATAATAATCCCAACGCTGGCCCATAGGGCCTAGCATGTATTAACGGGGCAACGCCTTCACTGATCATCTCTCAACCCAGTTCGAGAGAAGGCGGGAAGTCACCACGACCACCTTATCATTTGCCGGTCCTGCCCACCGGTGGGAGCGGGGTGGATTAAGCCCCTGGTGTCCTATCCATGTTCAGCTCGGATGATCTACCCTCACGGCTTTCGGTACCTGAGATCGGGGGATCAGGTAATGCCGACTGTCAGGCAACATCTCAACTGAAACTCTAGATCGCTCCAGAGTCCGGCCCCTTTGCCGGCACTTCACGACCGCTCTCTTATCTAACGTTAGCCACGGATGACAAGGACACGACTGAAGAGCCGTGCGGTCCCTGCGGAGCGCCTGTGCGTGATTTGAATACGCACGGAGGTTTCCCCTGTACCGAATTTGGGGAGGATCGAACTCGGGTCTGAACCGACGTTACACACCAACTTATTGCTAAGCAACCTCTGCCGTGGTCGATTCGGTACCGCCGCTACCAAGGCCCAGAGCTCCGCGGGGTGCGAGGGGGCAGGAGAGGTGTCGGGCGAGGGGCGTGGCGGTTTGGGCCACACGCCGTGCATATGTAAGTCGAAGCTTCTTCTCAACATCTCGGTTTTCGTGTGTTCCTTTGAGCCCAATACGCCTTCGATACAGTTTTAACCAGTGCACAAAGCAGTGCGTTACGACGACGCTCCAGGTGCGAGCACGAAGATACTAGAATCGTGATGCCAACTCCTCGTAGGACGCTCCTGAGCCCGGCCGCTTTGCTCCGTCGCGTTGACTTTTACCTGCTACAGGTCCTGAGGCCGCGGGGAGGCCAAACGCAGCCCTAGCCGCGAAGCTGCGCCCCCCTTCACTCCGCTGCAGAAGTCTGTGCGAGTTCGGGAGTTGGGGCCCCCTCGACCAGAAGCCCGTTTGTGGCGACTACGCAGCGAGCAAGGAAGCGAAACAAATTGGAACCGCTTCCTCACTAGGTACGCTAATGGTTATTCAAGGGCAAGTATAGTGAGCGCTGTGTTTAAGGAAATGCGGGTCCAGTAAAGTCTCGCTCCGGCCCCTCGCTGCCCTTAAGCTCGCAAGCTGGAAACGACCCCCCCCCCCATCCGGAGCCCCCATCCCGACCCCCTCTGCGCACCTCTGACCCCGCCCGCCCCGCTTACCACAATCTATATGCACGTGTGCGCATAGCCCACAAGGCGCAGGGCCATCCCTAAGGCCTGACCGAACTTCGCCTTGTCCATTGTCGCATGTTGCCCCCACACGCGCACCCTGCCCACGCCGCCCGCATCCACAGGAAAGTAAAGTAAGAGCTTTCACCACAGCAAGAGCCCAGGCGCTAGGACACTCCAAGGTGTGTTCGCATGTGGGGGCACAACGTGAGGCAAGGGGCTTTGGCCGTGCAAACAAGCCCAGCTAGTCACCAGGTCACCTAAGCTTCACAGGGTATAGACGTGCACGACAAGAGGAGGCGCGTAGACATAGATTCCAGGCCTCTGCCGTACTCCTAAGCGGACGGGGGTGCGGGCAAATCCTCGCCAGGCCTCGCCTGATAGTAGGGCTTGGCGCTGTGGAAAGTGGAGCTAAAATTGGAGAGGTTGAAATCAAGTTTGGGGGCGAAACGTGAGGCGGGGCAGGGGCGCCAATGAGGGTCTCGGCCAAACTCGCACAGACTTCTGCAGCGCCCGCTACCTTCCCGCACGCTGGTGCTGCAGACGCCCCGGCCCCAGCTGGCACGCCACCGCCCACCTACTTCCCCAAGGAGGAGAGCGACCTGGCGACGGAGTACATCTGGAGGCTTATATTTACAGACGCCAAGAAGCTGCAGCTGCGGCCCAAGGCCCACGGGCGGTATATATCTGTGGCGTGGCCAAGTCCATCGTCATCTTCGACAAGCGCGTCAAGGGGCGGCCATGGGCTACAGTCAACTACTACGCCGCCGTCAGCCCCCGGTACGGCGGCCTGCACATCCAGTTCGTCAGCGGCACCAAGGGCCCGGGCTACACGGCACCACGCGTCTACATGGTAAGCAGCACCTCACGAGGAAGCAGGTTAGGCCGTGCAAAGTAAGATGGGGAAAACCACACGCGTGCGCACACGCTCATGTCTAACCCAGCCTGCACCACCGCCTGCATCCACCAGCTCCACTCCTGCTTATTGCTATGATGCAGCCATAGCACATGATAATCGGCAGCCAGTGCCGCAGCATCCTTCGCACGGTCTTTGATTCTTTGACTTGAGCCAGTCACTCCGAGCGCAAGGCATTCATTGGTGGAGTAGTGGACCGTTCATCCGGCCGCTTCCAGCAGTCGCTTGAGTTCTTGGTGTTGTTGAGATTTTTCTTCCCGCTTGTCCAAATGGCGGACGTCAGAGCTGTAACCGATTTCAAGGAAAAAAAAATAATAATAATTATCCCAACGCTGGCCCATAGGGCCTAGCATGTATTAACGGGGCAACGCCTTCGCTGATCATCTCTCAACCCAGTTCGAGAGAAGGCGGGAAGTCACCACGACCACCTTATCATTTGCCGGTCCTGCCCACCGGTGGGAGCGGGGTGGATTAAGCCCCTGGTGTCCTATCCATGTTCAGCTCGGATGATCTACCCTCACGGCTATCGGTACCTGAGATCGGGGGATCAGGTAATGCCGACTGTCGGGCAACATCTCAACTGAAACTCTGGATCGCTCCAGAGTCCGGCCCCTTTGCCGGCACTTCACGACCGCTCTCTTATCTGACGTTAGCCACGTATGACAAGGACACGACTGAAGAGCCGTGCGGTCCCTGCGGAGTGCCTGTGCGTGATTTGAATACGCATGGAGGTTTCCCCTGTACCGACTTTGGGGAGGATCGAACTCGGGTCTGAACCGACGTTACACACCAACTTATCGCTAAGCAACCTCTGCCGTGGTCGATACCAATTTCAAGGATATAGATGGGCAGCCGTGCTTTGTTCAGGGGCGGGCGGTACCCTTCTCTATGTGTTTCATGGGCGGGCAGGTTTCGGATGAACAGAATGTCAGGTCGGAGCCTTGTAATAAAGGGTGATGATGTCCTCTCCGCAGCCAGCCAGGCGGGGGGGCGTTGTGCTGACGCATAGTGTGGCAGGTAAGCTAGAGGGCCCGCGTCCATGACCATGTATGAACCCGTTCCCGTAGGTCCCTTTGGAGATGCATTTGGCGACACGCTGGACTGCCCAGTTGTGCCGATTGATGTACGCGCCTTTCATTTTAGGGTGTGTGCAGCCTCCGAGGATGTGCCCTCCGGAGTCAGGGGTGTGGCAGAGGGGGCAGTTGCCGTTCCCTCCCAGGCGGTAGCGCCGTTTAAGCTGTGCGTTGAAGAGGTAGCCGTAGCGGGCGTAGAGTATTTGTTTGACCAGCCAGGGGTGCCTGGTGGAGCTGGCGAGGGTGCGTGCGGTTGCTGAGGGTGGGGCACATGTTGGCAGGTGCTTCCGCCCATTGCTCCAGCACTGGTGTATTATTGGTAAAGCCTTGTTGTGCTTCGGGGGGCAACGAGTTCAGGACTCCACGGTTTAGGTCACTTAGGTAGAAATTGTCAGAGTTGCGTTTGGGCCACCAGATGTTGGACCACGGTTCGTCTGGTGCTAAGCAACGCGGCGTGTGTGGTCAGCTGCATACGACACGCGGAATATAATGCTTAGCCAAACCTCTGTACCAACCCTTGTAAGCTCGTCGCTAGGAAATATGTGGAAAATGGTTGCTCGGCGAAAGGTGGAGCGAAAGACCGCAGGTATCCGTGTTCTGCTATGCTTTGCACTCTGCATGCTGACAACCAACGCAACCACGGCTGGGAAAGGGGCTGGACCTGCCGCGGCCGAACGCTGGTTTGACTGGGGACCGCCCCGGCGAGCCAGTGCTTTCGTGCACTTAGGCAACCAGCGAACTCCCCACGACCATATGTGGTTTGCATATCCGTCTCGAACGGATGTAAACGAGCTCTCTCTGAGGGAGAGGATTTCCCATGGCTACAGCTTCCCCGCGAACGCGACGCTATCGTCGCATCGCTGCTCTCAGACAGGCATACTTGATGCCAGTATCCTGCACACAACGTGCTACACAGCTAGCAAGCTTGCTGGCGCCGGGTCCCTCGGCATGTCGCAAATGAGACCCTCGCAAAGCCCAGCTGCTGCAAAGCACCCGCATATTGAGGGGCTTATAAACTCCAAGCACATACCAGTTGCCTCAGAGCCGCTCGCCAACGACGTCCCAGAAAGGGGCCGAGCCGAACCTCCAGTATTTACAGCTAATTCCCAGCTCTATGAAAATGCGAGTTTGCTCACAGAACCACCACCGACAAGCTCCGAACGAAGGCAATACCGAAGCCCTAGCGGACTCCTGTCGCGCGCAAAGGTTAAGCCCAAGCCTGGATGCACCAATATACGCAATGCGATGATAAAGGCTTTGCAGCCGGTAGGGGAGGGGCTCCTTTCTACCAATCTGAAAATAGTACAGGCATGCAGAAATGGCGTGACAAAGTTATGCACAGCGGAGGGAGTATACCGTTCATATGCGACTAAGACAATCGGGCTGCTTGCAGAGAGCCTATTGACGAGTGTACTTGCGCTGGGCGACCTGGGCAATCGGCATGGAGGAACCCTGCTGCGCTCCGGTGCTTCGGCACTGCACTCCATGGCAGAAACAGCCTACGGGCCGCAACCGACCCTTAACTGTAGTGCCCCCTGGGAAAGTTCACCACTCCTTCGCCTGCACCTTACACTCGTCGTCCACTTCCACTGGGCCGGAGCAGGGCATGTGCGGGCAGCCATGCACAGCCATACAATTGCCATCAGAGTAGGCGCACATCTTGCTACCCGGTCTAGACTCGCCATCTACCAAACAACCGCCCAGACTGGCAAAACCCTTCACACCATACTTGACAAAGCCATTCTCAGCCTCACAATCATCACCGCGACAGGGGCCATGTATATGCTCTGGACCCACCTCCTGTACGCCGAAACCCGCACTGCCTCAGTCAACTCAGAAATCCGTGCAAACGGTGCAATCCTCAGCCTGTTACTATGGGGTCCCACACTCACCACCCTCGCTCTCTCCCCTCTGTGTGCAATAGCGCTTGCCCTCGGGATAACCGCCATCCCCGCAGCCCTCGGTCTCCTGTTCGCGCTGACAGTGACATCCATCCTCGCCGTCCTCTGTCTCCCAGCTCTCCTCAAACATGTGGTCCAAGTGACACGGCAGATAGCCTCTGCAACCTGGGCCCGGCGGAAGCTCCTACTCTGGGGAACAGCCATGGCCATCATCCTGCGAAACCTGTACCTCACACTGCCGGACCCGTGCAGTGTGCAACCGGCACAGCTGACACTCTGGGGGCCAGCACTGGTCACCGGCCTACTTACTGCTAGCCAGGCAACCACTCTCCTCACGCTTACATATGCAGTAAACCGGACACACACGGTGCCCTACGTCAAGCCAACACTGCGAGGTGCGCTGCCCACAGGCCCGACAGCCCCGCCGGCGCCCGCCGACCCTCGCATTCATGCGGCAGTGAACACCCAACCACCAGCCGCGCTGCACTGGCCGCCCCGGTCCAATGCAACATACCGTGAAACACAGCGGCAACACTTCTGCAGTGTCCACGCCCTCAACAACTCTTTGGGGCTCGCATGGCTCGACCCCCTAGATGTCCTCTCTTATGCTAAACGAGTGCACGCTCACCTTACAGCCACGCAGGATCCGAATGCCCTGTTCTGGAAAGAATGCTACTGCCCCAACAGTGGCGCCTTCAGCGAACTTCTCCTGAACCACTACCTGTACCACAATGCCACCATCAGCAACATATTTGCCTACCCCAACAGGAAGCTGATTATGCGCCGAACCCACTTTCCGCGACTCAATGGCGACATCAGCAAAGAAAAGGTCCTAGAGAACCTTCCGGTAGCCGCCCGAACTCGCGGCTTTACCGTCCACCAGTACACCGTGCGACACACAATTGCTGTGCGTTACGAAGCAGGACAATGGAGAGTAATAGACTCGGTGAACAGCCCTATCCACAACACGGTCTTACACGACAACACTTGGAACACACTTGATGGGGAGGTCTGGTGCCTTGACGCGGTGCGTGCATCTGACACAGCAACACTTCAGGACGCACTTGGGCAACTCCGTGAGATCGTCCCGCCACCACGCCCGCCACCCCACTTGGAGGCCACCAGACCCGTGCAGACAGGGCCCGCCGCCACAGGAAGGCCGGCACCAGAGCCAGCTCAACATGCCCAAGACAACTCACCGCTGCGGGCAGCACACAGGGCGCCACAGCATGCAGCACCCCACACTACCGCACCCGCGCAGGCACACGATGCAAATGCTGGCATAGCACCCCGACTCAACACGACAGGCACCCGACAAACTATCCTTAACTGGCTAGTACGGCCCACTGCACGCAACCATGCCCACATGGAACCCAACCAGGCACACACAAACACGCGACCCCCCAGCAGCAACACCACCCTACACATCGTGACCCACAATGTACGGGGACTGCTCTCAGAAATTTTGTCCACCGGCCAACCCGGCAACGTCAGCTTCACCCTCTGCAACCTAGCCCAGTGGAAAGCCGACATAGTTGTCCTAACCGAGACAAAACTGACAGGGAAGACTGACTCTATCAAGCGAGCCTTCCGAAATGAAGGATACCGCCTCTACTGTAGCACTACTCCCCGCGTGGCCACAGCGCGCGGTAGCGCTGGCGTAGCGGTGGCCATCTCCACCCGGTACAGTGACCTCGGCTGCGTCACACACCACACGCCCCCACCAACACTCCATGGCTATGTGTCACACGTTCAAATCAAGACCCCCGGGAGCACGCCTCTCACTGTACTGGGCATCTACGCACCAGAGGACATGCAAACCCGCAAGGCAATCTACACATACTGTCAGCAGGTGGTAGGCCGGGCGGACGCGTGCGGACACCACCTAGTCACCGCGGGAGACTTTAATGCCGTCGCCCGAGCACATGAGCGGGACAGCCCCATCGACACGGCGGACCGGGCCCACCAGCGGTTCCTTGCCGATATTGGCCTGCGCCCTATCCGCGGAGACACCACTACCACTGCCGAATGGTCATATGAACAAACACGCCCGGGCATGGCCCCATATCACAGTCGCATTGATGACATCCTCCTATGCCCTGCCACGCGCGCTGCATGCACAGAAGCGCGTGAATACACCAGTACAGTTGCAGGCAACTTTGACCACAAACCAGTCCACGCAGAGTTACTAGCCGCGGACCTGCAGCTATGGCCGGCACCACAGGCCGGCGCCCGGAACCCAGCCCCCCAACAGCAGACCCAACAACGATGGGCCGAGGTCGCCCTGCCCGTCACACAAAAGCAACTGGCCGCCGCAGCTATCCGCCTTGAGGAAGCCTTGGTGGAAGCAACAGCCGACCTGCATTCTGCAACAAGGCAGGCAACGCAATCAATTGAACATGCACTCACAAGGCACAGCATGGACCCCACAGGCTACCCCGCCAGCGTCATGCACCGAGACCTGGCGCAGGACACGAGCATCCAGAAGGCCGATATCAACCAACTTGCAGAACAACTTGCCTCCGCACTGGACACCGGGCTAACATGCCTCCTTGAAGAGTGCACCCGGAAAGCCCCCTTCACTGGCAAACACCACGCATCACGCTCCACCGCACGGGTGCTAAAGCCCCTATGGGACAAGGAAGTGGCCCTGAAGACACAACTGACAAACCTCACGCAAGGGCCCCAGGCCCTACCTGAGGTAGACGCCGCCAATGCAGCAGCAAAGCTGCGGAACGAAATAAAGGCCTGCCAGGCCGAGCACCGCCAGCTAGTGGCGGACCGCGCCAAAGCCCAGCGAGAGGCCGCTGCCACAGCGCTGCAACATACCCTGGCCACGCGCCCTGCACAGGGGCACAAGAGAATCTTTCAGAAGGAAGACATGGAACGGGGTCTCCCAGCGGTCCGGAACCCGGAAACTGGGGAGGTGACGACTGACTCCACCAGCATCCTCGCCATACTCGAAACCCACTTCCGAAAGCTGTCCGCCCCACCACGCGGCACCCGCACTGGGGACTTCCGACTACCCAGCAACGCCACACGCGGCTACCCATTTGAGAAAGCCGACGCAACAGATCAATTCACACTGGACCGCAACCGGCACCCTGACACACACTCCATGCTCCCCAGCATGGCAGACACGGCAAACTTTGAGCAGTGCATTTCTCACCTCTCCAGAAACAAGGCGACAGGCCCTGACGGCATACCAAACGAACTGCTCCGTATCCTGCCATCGGGCATGAAGCGCAACCTCCACTGTATCCTGCAAATCATGTACGTCAAGTCACAAATACCTGAAACCTGGGCCGCATCGGAGACCGTGCTACTCCCCAAACCTGGAGACGCCCTGGACATAAAAAACAAACGGCCCATTGCGCTCGCAAATACCTGCTACAAGCTGTACACGTCCATGCTTACCTTGGGCATTGGCGAACTGGCTGGCCCCCTCCAGCTATTCAGTGAAGCGCAGGAAGGCTTCCGTGCCTACTGCAACACCGAAAGGCAGGTCCTAAATTTGGTACATGCCCTTGAGGATGCCGCACTGTATGGAAAAGATGTCTATGCGGTATACGTGGACTATAGCTCCGCGTTTAACACAATCGACCAGGACCGATTACTACAAATAATGTTTGACCTTGGGCTGCCAACGGACCTGATCCGCGCAGTCCGCAACCTATACGCACACGCGACCACCCGCATCCGCACCGAACACGGAAGCACATCCGCCATTCCTATAGAGCGAGGCACCGTGCAAGGGGATACACTCTCACCTGTGCTCTTTATTCTGTTCATGGAACCTCTTGTCCGCTGGCTCCATGCGGGCGGACGGGGCTACCACTACGGCTGCCTGACCCCCAGCGAAAACCTGCAATACCATTGCAGTGCCGCCGCGTACGCAGACGACCTGGCGGCGCTCACCAACTCGCTCGACGACCTGCAGGTTCAATGTGACAAAATCGCATCTTACGCCGAGTGGGCGAGCCTGCGTGTCAATCACACCAAGTGTGCCACCACCGCCATCTGGCACGACAAATCCCGCTCGGACCCCAACCTTGACGGGCCCACAGGAAAAGCTACCCTCGCCGCCATGCGCCGCAACATGACCAACACAATTAAGATTGGCACGACCCCTGTCCCGTACTTCCCCCCGACCCAGCCGTACAAGTACCTGGGAGTGCAGCTCACGTTCTCGCTGGACTGGTCGGCACATGTCGCAAGAGTGACCGAGATTGTGAAGGACAAGGGCACAGCCATTGCCACATCCCTGGCGACACCGGCACAACGCCTGCGCATGATACAACAGTGCGTGCACACCACAGTTGCATATGGATTCGCAGCAATGCCCTTCACAAAACAGGACATAACAACGCTCGACACTACCCTGGCTGGTTTTGCAAAGCGCTGCTACGGACTCCCCCGCAGCTTCCCCACCCGGACCTCCCTCCTGCCCGCCGACGAATACGGCTTGGGCCTGGGCTCCCTCCTGCCGCAATACGCGCGCGTGGCCCAGCGGGCCCTGGTCCTTGCCCTAAATGACTCGGGCCGTCTTGGGATAGTAACCCGAGCCCTTCTGCCGCGCCAGGCAAGCATAGCTGGCCCCACACAGGCCCACCTTCTCCCAGCCCATAGGTCACACCACCTTACGACGCTGAAACAGATGACCCTGGCAAAAGAGTACGGTGTCACACTGTACCAAAATGGGTCTGCCTTTACTGCGCCTACCTGGTCCATTGCCGCTGCCCTTGAGGCAGAAGCTGAGGCCCGGGGCGTCGAACCTCTCCCCATCGAATACGTCCTCCCTCTTGCGGACCTGAGGCTCGAACTGAGCCACCTGGTGGACCGCAACACAGGCAAACACCTGATTACTAGCTCGGACCTCGAGAAGCACATGGGAGCGAGCCGGGTCCGACACAAGCACAAGGTAGCCCTGAACAGGCTTAGCCTTGCTCTCAGTATGGCTGCACGTGCAGGGGAAAACGCCCCAGCCCACGGCAGCCCTGCCCCCCTGACCACCGCACAGCGTGCACTGCCTGACGTGGCCGCAATCGTGGCCTTAGCCATGAGGGCGGACCCCCTCCCTCTCGGAATGGCCAACCCCCTCGACCGGTACCTGCAGCCCCTCCCGGAGGCGCCCCCCGCCCAAGCAAACACCACGCAAGCCCCCGCCGACCTAGCCCCCCCCTCCCCAGCAGGGGCGGCCCAGGCCCACCCCGGCGCACACGGTGCTGCTGCACCGGAAGTCCCCGCTGATGGGGCAACGCAACCCTCCCTACGGCCACCGGCCAGAGCCCGCAAGCCGGCTACAACACGCCGGCCACCACAGAACCAAACACGCGCACGGCGCGTTACAAAACATGCAGCGCAACGCGCACGCATTGCAGAAACTACACGCACTACCCCTGAGGACCTACTCACCGGGGACCGCGCCGCCATCAACCATGCCCTGCGGCTCACCAACGGCGATGAGAGCCTGCCGGTGGGCACGCGGGGGTACGAAACGGCATGCTCGGTATTCCAGGCGCTCGCCAAAGACATGACAGGACACGTGCGGATCTGCCACCCACACCCCCAAGACCCACCATCTTTTGCACATGCTGTCGAACCACGCCAACAGCGCCGTGGGCTACTACCCGCCCTCACAACCCGCCTCACGGCTAATGCTGCCAACCCCGAACCCAACGCCATAAACGAGTACCTGAACAACACAGGATTGCCTATGGAAATCAACCAGGCTGCCGCGCACAACGACCCCATGGACGTCGACGGCCCGACGCCGCCCCTGACCGCCCCGGCAGCGCAAGCTGCGGGAGGCCACGGGGCCCGTCCCAACTGGCGACTGGCCCGCGCAAGGATCACACACGATCTAGTCCCACGGCCCGCCGACAACCGCACTAACGGTGACACTCAACTCACCTACGACCTGGACAATGACGGACAGGAACTGGCGCAGGTCCTGCACAGCGAAAACAAACAAACTGTCACGGACAAAGAACTGACACGGAAGCGCAAAGCCAGGGAGGACACCTCTGGGACACGTGAGAAATACTGGAAGGTGCAGTGGAAGCCGTCCATTTGCCCGGCCGGCATTGTCTCTGCTTTTGTTCGCATGGGCTACGCAACTATCCAGAATGCCAGGTGCTACAAGCACCCTCTTGCGACGCGCCCAGGCCCACAACCTGCGCAGACCGAGGCTGAGCCTCCGGCTGAAACCCAAGCCCACGCAATCTCACCTGAAGAGCCTGCCCCAGTTGCAGAGCCGGCAGCACCGCAGCCCACTGGGGCCCCCCTATTCTCGTCCTGGACGACCAGACTCCTGCGACATGTCACGTGGGCGCCGAGCACGGACCGCGAACGGGACCTAAAACACAGCCCACAATGGGAGGAGTTACTGGAGGAGTGCAACACCCGGCTAGCAAACGGTACCAACCAAGGCCCGCGGCCCCGAACAGTGCGCCCCGCACCTGATCGGAACCTTACCGCCAGACAGCGCCAAGGCCGCCACGACGCCGAGCCCCTGGATACCGCATCCCGCGCGCGTGACATCCGCACGACCACCACCATCACCACAAGCCCGTGCAACCCCTACAAGGACATCGTGGCCCCCGGAGCATACACAATTACCACCACTGGTGGCACCCGCCGTGACCCAGCTGAGGCGCACGTCCATGAACCCTGTGGCCGCTGGCTGGGCACCATCACCTACCCCCGCCTCCTTACCCTGTGGGAGCGCTTCAGGCACACCGGCAACCAGCGGCCCAACGCCTTTGAGGAAGCGGTCGCTGCCCTCATCATGCGCTACCGCTATGACCCGGCGCAGCAGGACCGCAAGGCCATGCCAATGCACCAGGTGTCGCTGCCGGCAGGCACAGTAGCAGCCATCGTCCAATGCCTGCGGGTCACACAAGCAGTACACATTCGGGAAATGTTTGCGTCCCCACTAAACTCCTCCACTGCAGCCCACGAATACTGGACACGAGACCCTGCTGATGGGGCCTTTGGCGCACTGCACGATGCCTACCAGACCGCATGGACCGGCTTGCAATATGCCCACCCCCCCTCTACCCCCCCCCGATGCACGGAAGGCGCTCATGTGGGCCCTCGCATGCGCCGAGGCTATGCGTGACTCACAGGAACCAACCCTCACTGTATTGGCGCTCCCCAAAGCGGCCACTTTCCCCCACACGCAGTGGCTTCAACACCCACTTTGCCACGAGCTGGCCAACTGGTCCGCGGGCACCGCGGGCCTTGACACAGGACTTGGCACCAACACCCAGGCTGAACGCCAGAAGGGGCTCCGACTGGTCATTGTTGGGAACCCCGCCGGACTCCAGTGCTTTGCCCCCCGCCTGAAACGGCTCGTGGACACACTGAAACGGGGGGCGAACGCACCCACGCACATCAGCGACCCGCGCACGTGGACACACACGGCCACGGCCCCAACCTGCCCGGCCCTCCCAAACTCACTTCTAAAGCAAGCCAAATACCAGCACGCTAACCCAAAGACGATACACGCCATGGCTGACGAAGCACGACGCTTTCCTAACGCGCGATTCCAGACCCACCATGCTCTGGCCCACGACGTGAATGGCACTGTCTGGACAGATGGTTCGGTAAGCAAAATCAAAACTGACAATGGCAAAGAAGTCCAGGTTGCCGGCGCCTGCGCCTGGTTCAGCGATTCTCGCGTTGTCTACGTGAATCCAAATGGCGCTGGGTGCACAAACACTATTACGAGAGCTGAACTGGCAGCAATTCGTGCTGCCCTCGCAGAATTTGGTGGCGAAGGTAAAGAATTTGCAACTAAGAAGCTCACTATTGCATCAGATTCTGTTGCAAGCTTGTACCTAATCAAACGAGCAATTAACGAGCCTCGGCGACTGCATCTGAGTAAACATCGGGACCTCCTGGATTCAGTCGTGGCATTGCTCCATGCACGCCACGCCCGGGGCGCACCCACCGCTCTGATTAAAGTGATCTCGCACACCGGGCTACACGGCAACGAGGAAGCCGATAAAGGGGCGGCTGCCGTCGCCACCCAGGAAAAACCCGCCGATGTATCCGAACCGGCCGACAACGACCCGCACGCCCGGCACTGGTGGCCGACCTTCACAGTCACCAGGGACGACGATAGCACAGCCACGCACTACGTGTCGGACCTAAACCGGGGCCTCACCAGGGCAATGGCCCCCAGCTGCCGTGGTGGATACGCCAACAAAACCCTGTACACTGAGAAATGGGCCGAGGCAGCACCCAGCCTTGACCCACGCGCCAGTAACGCGTACATGACGAACTCGGACGCCAGCCACGGCCTACGCCGGTTCATACAGAATGCTCGTCAGGGAGGCCTCATCTGCCCGGCCCGGCTGGCTTTGTTTAAACTACGAGACAGCGACAAATGTGGTCTCTGTGCCCACACCCAGCGCAGCCGCGGATCTGACCCAGAGCGTGGCACCGCAGGTCACCTTGCCGGCCACTGCGCGCACCCCCAACTCGTTGGCGCTAGGATAGCCAAACACAACACTGCAGTGCGGACGATTGCCGAATGCCTACACCATGGTCACAACGGTGGTGGCTACATGATAATGGATGCCACCTCCCGAGCTGAACTGCCTGAGTACTGTGCGGGCATGCGGCCGCCGTCCTGGCTCTGCCCGCAAGTGCCCGCTGCAGACCTCAACAGGATGCGGCCTGACATTCTGTTTATCCCGAACCTTCCCCGGTCCGAAGCAGAACGCTTCATGACATCCCCACCAGCCAACAAAGGGGCCTACCCAGTGTACATCCTTGAAGTTGGATACACCTCTGACCTGCACCACAGCGAGAAGCTCATTCAAGAACAAGCACAGCACGCCACCCTTGCCACTGCCATGCGAGCTGCAGGGTGGACTGTGCACTACGATACTAAACACGTCATTACACTGGGCCACGGTGGCACTGTCCCCCGTACCCTTGAAACTCTCCTCAAAGACCTAGGAGCCAAACCGCAGGCAGCCAAGGCCTGCTGCACACGTCTCCACATGCATAGCGTCACCACACTCCGGGGCACCGCAAACCTGTACTACCGGCTAGAGCGAGAGATGGGCACTGCCAACACCCGATGCCGCCCGGGAGGCCGCACCCAGGGGACCGCCAATGGCGGCCCCCGCGCAGGGGAGCCGGGGTAGGGAAATCAAGTTTTCCGATGGTGGGGTGAGCTTGTCTCACTCCTCCTTAAGACACGCGGGCACCTGTGCCCTGCGTAGATATTATTATTATTATTCTGGTGCTAAGCGTATGGCCTGCCCCATGGCCTCCATGTCGTTGGCGGCTACTTTGGCGGCACCTTTGTCAGCTTCCTCGTTGCCGTGGAGCCCTGTGTGAGAGCGGAACTTCAGCAGCTGGACTGGGACCCCGGCGTCGGCATACATTTGTAGCTCGTGGAGAATGTTTTCCAGCAGGTTTTTATGCTTGGATAGTAGGAGTCGTTGTGGTGCAGTAAGGGCTCGGCGGATCAAGTAGAGAGACACTAGGGAATCACTGGCTATGGTTACTTGGGTCATGCCCATCAGACAGAGTCGGGGGCGGATGTATTCTAACGCAACGAGAATGGCTGATAGTTCGGCTCTCTGGATTGTGTTGGTGCTGTTGAGGCCGCCTGGTTCGACGTAGATGTGTTCGGTCTGTTGGGACCACGCGCAAGCACCGAGTTTGTTCATTTCGTTGCCATCTTCACCGGCCGCAACTTTGATGCAAGATCCGTCGGTCCAAACAATGGTGGTGGCATCGTACAGGTAGCTGCTCCGAGTGGGGAAGGCAGCTCGTGTGGTGTAGAGGGCAGAGAGCGTGGGCATGGGCGTAGGGCATGTGTCCAGGCCCCGTGCTGCTGGTGCTTGGGGTCTAGTTAGCTGCTTTGCACGGGCTTTTGCACGGTGGCTGTATGGTCGGCCCGGTGGGGCTGTGCGGTCACGGGGGAGGGTTACGCGCGCGGGCCACTCCAGTGGTTGTCGGCGCCCTGGGGGTTGCGAGGTCGGTGGCGGCACCGCTCCAAGTTCGGCCAGGGAGGTTTGGAGACGTGCCAGGTTATTGTTGGAGTTGAGTGCTTGTACCCCTGTGGTGTTCGCAATGAGGAGTAGCTGCAGGCCCTGCTTGCTGCTGGCAGCCTCGTCGGCCGCCCCGAGGCCATCTAACATGCTAGAGGCGGATACGCCAGGTGGAATCAGGGCCAGGATGGTGACATGTGGACTCGCAAGGCACCGGCTGACGGCGCCTTTGCCTTGTGGGATAATCATGAAGGTAATGGCGGGGGTGGCCTGGTGTTCTAGGTGTTCGATCGATGCTGTTGCCCACGCCAGTGCCTTTGTGCAGGCGTCTGGGTCAGGGTCAGGGTGGGCGAGGGAAAGGCCATCAAACGGGGCCGTGTACGCATCATGTGAGGCCCCGAAGAGGGAGTCAGCTGCGTGTTGGCTGTAATATTTAGTGGCCCGGCCCGAGCAGTTGAGTGGAGAGGCAAACCGTTCCACCAGCCCCACTGGGCGGTCAGGGTCTGAGTGTGTCGAGGCAAGGCAGTTGTACAGCGCCAGCTTCAGGGACTCGGGGAGAGAGCGCTCACGTGCGGGGGCCGACTTGCATGTCTTGCCTTTGCTGTCTACCCGTGCGCGGATTAGCAGTTTAGCCAAGTCTTCCGGGAAGCCCCCTTGAGATCGGTGCGGGCTGGTTGCGTCATGGTGGGTAGATAGGGTGTAATCATATCGAGCTTTAAGAGTCAGCAACGTGCCTAGCGTAACGGATGCTATGTGGCGTCCGGTAGGGCTGTAGACGTGGGCGAGGGTGCGATCATCAGTGTATGTGTCTGGGATTTGGATTGTATACCTTCCGGTGGGGTGGACGTCGAGGTAGGGATTGCACGGGTTGGTGTCAATGCGCGTGTTCTGTTTGGTGGTACGTCGGACGTGGGACGCGACCACGTCGGCTTGCGTCCATCGCCCTTGCTGTTGGGCAGGTGTAAGACGGGCGTCTTTGGGCTTGGGTTGTGGCATGGGTGTAGGGGGTTCTGCAAGTTTCCGCAAGTGTTCGGAGATGGCAGGGGTCCACCCTTGGAGGGTGGGGCATTTGTCTACGGGTTCGCTGGTGGGTTCCCATTTCATGCGCAGGAAATGTTTGCAGCACGCTTGCCCGTATCCCATGTGTGCGGCAGCAGTCCCAGTATACTTCATGCGGGTGTAGGCCTCAGCCGCTCCTTTAAC
This sequence comes from Chlamydomonas reinhardtii, assembly GCF_000002595.2. Classification (NCBI taxonomy): domain Eukaryota; kingdom Viridiplantae; phylum Chlorophyta; class Chlorophyceae; order Chlamydomonadales; family Chlamydomonadaceae; genus Chlamydomonas; species Chlamydomonas reinhardtii. The sequence goes on along the minus strand of NC_057005.1, from coordinate 9,026,122 downwards.
GATGGCTGTGTCCTTCCAAGCTACCTCATAGTAGCGCTCGGTGTGGAGACTGTCACCCTTCTCTGGGGCAGTGACGGCTTTAGTGATGGGCCCAGCTCGAGTGTGCGAGATTTCCTCAATGTCGTGGTACAGGGAGTGCACTAGTTGCTTTGCTGCTTGGGCAACGTGGTATGCCTGCGTCGGCCAGGGTAGTTTGCCTGTCAGGAGCTGGAGTCGGATTCCCATCCAACGCTTGAAGGGCCTTGGTTGGGGTGGGTGGTGCTCCATGTGTGCACGGAGGCGTTCACGCTCCTGCATATATTCTGCACGCATTTGTCCTTGTGGGTCGTGGTCAGCCTGGCGGGGGTCGTGGCTGTCCCCCGGTGTGGCACCAGTGATGTTCGGCCAGTTTGGAGGCTCAGGTGCAATCATGAAATCCCCAGTGTCTGCCCATCTCGGTCGGGAGTCATATGCACAGGTGGGAGGTGTTGTTGGCGGGTTTGCGGATATGTAAGCTGTGACGGGATTTAGCGGATTGGTGTCGTCCACCTGGCTACCCAGGAAGTAGGGGTCTGCGAGGTGGGCTGGGATTGTACGGGTCGGGTTGGGGCGAGTGCGGGTTTGCGGGAACTTGCTTTGGTGGCGGGGAATTCCAAGTCGAGGCATGCGGTTGGTTCCTTGCATGTCTTTTTGTACATTGGCAAAGTAGTGTGGTGCCCACATGACAAAGTTCGGGGGACCGGAGTCATTTTCATCGGGGTCGTTGTTTAGTATAAAGCCAGATTTCTCTGTGTGGCTGCGTATATCGGTAGGTGGCAGTGGGTCGTGCGGGGGGTCAGCATCAATCTTTTGCTGTAGGCGCTTGATGGCGTTGGGTCGTTGTTTCTTACTTTTAGGCTGCTGGTGGGCCGTTGTGAGGGACGCTACTGTGGGGGGCGTCTGGGGTATTGGGGGCGTCCGGGCCCTCTGGTGTAGTTAGTGGGGGTGTGGGCTGTGTTAGCGGCGGCGGCATGGGTTGTGCTAGTGGCGGGGTAGGCAGTGTGCCTGTCGTCGGAGTTTGGGCTGTTGTGGCGGAAGACTTCAATGCTGTAGCTAACGCTGCAGATCGCACAGGGCCGCTTGACTCTGCTGACCGACTACACCAACGCTTTCTGGCACAAACTGGCTTATTACCCGCACGAGGCACCATGACCACAGAGGGCGAATGGTCCTATGAACAAACACAACATGGTGTCACAACGCACCGCAGCCGCATAGATGACATACTCATGTGCACGACAACGCTCACCGCGTGCCCCAGCCCACACGAGCACGTAAGTACAGTCGCGGGTAACTTTGACCATAAACCTGTACACGTAAAACTGCCTGCTGACGCGCTGCACCTATGGGAAGCACCGCAGCCCGCAGCGCCACCAGCAACAACATCTGAAGACAGCCCACGCTGGTCTCGCGTGACGCTTCCAATCACCAAGAAGCAGCTGGCCGCCGCTGCCGCCCACTTGGAGGACATAATGGTCGAGGCCACGGCAGACCTGCACAATGCCAGCAAGGGCGCGGTGCAGGTGATTGACAATGCTCTAAAACAAAAACAGCACACTAAAAACCCAACCACCTACCCGGCAAATACAATGCAATGGGACTTGGCGCACAACAGAATTGTACAACAAACCGACGTGAACCAGTTGGCTGAGCGGTTAGGCAAGGCTCTCGAAGACGGCCTCACCTGCCTACTTGAAGAGTGCACACTAAAACCGCCACTCACCGGGAAACACCATCTTTCCCGGTCAGCTGCCCGACATCTTAAACCATTATGGGACAAGGAGGTGGAACTCAAGCAAACCCTCACTAACCTGACAGCCGGCGGTGCAGCGCCAGACACAACAACGGAAGGAGAGGCTGCCGCCATACGAGGTCAGATAAAGGACTGCCAAGCCCAACACCGCCAGTTGGTGGCGGACCGAGCCAAAGCGCAGCGTGAAGCTGCTGCCGCTGCCCTCCAGCACACGCTCGCCACCAGGCCTGCGCAAGGGCACAAACGCATCTTTCAGAAAGAAGCAACCGAACGTGGCCTCCCCGCGGTCCGCAACCCTGAAACAGGCGAGGTGGTAACCGACCCTCCCAGCATTCTAACCGCCCTGGAAGGGCACTTCCGCAAACTGTCAGCACCCCCACGAGGGCCCCGCACAGGCGAATATCGCCTGTCGCCCGGCGCAACGCGTGGGTACCCGTTCGAACTACCTAACGCTACGGACGCCTTTACGCTTGAGCGTAACAGGCACCCGGAAGCACACTCCATGCTTTCTAGCATGGCAGACCCCGCCAACTTCGACCACTGTATCGCCCACCTCTCTCGTAACAAAGCCACGGGCCCAGACGGCATTCCGAACGAGCTGCTCCGCATCTTGCCTCACGGCATGAAGCGAGCCCTACACAACACACTGAAGATCATGTACGTCAAGTCCACAATCCCGGAGTCCTGGGCCACTTCAGACACGGTCCTGCTCCCAAAACCTGGGGACGCTCTTGACATCAAGAACAAGAGGCCCATCGCTCTAGCCAACACTTGCTATAAACTGTACACTTCTATGCTCACCCTGGGCATCGGTGAACTGGCAGGCCCACTCCAGCTGTTCAGCGAATCACAGGAGGGCTTCCGGGCCTACTGCAACACGGAACGGCAGATACTGAACCTTGTGCATGTACTGGAGGACGCTGCCCTGTATGGGAAAGACGTATACGCAGTGAATGTTGACTACAGCTCTGCGTTTAACACAATCGATCAGGACAGGCTACTCCAGATTATGTTCGATCTGGGCCTGCCTGACGACCTGATACGCGCAGTCCGCAACCTATACGCGCACGCCACCACCCGCATTCGTACTGAACATGGATGCACATCCGCCATCCCAATAGAACGTGGCACGGTGCAAGGTGACACCCTGTCACCGGTACTGTTTATCTTGTTCATGGAACCGCTTGTGCGGTGGCTCCACGCAGGTGGGCGGGGCTACCGCTACGGATGCCTCAGCCCGGAGGACAATGCACGGTACCACTGCAGCGCCGCCGCGTACGCTGACGACTTGGCGGCCCTGACCACAACGCTGGAAGACCTGCAGATCCAATGTGACAAAATCTCGGACTATGCAGACTGGGCAAGCCTGCGAGTCAATCACACCAAGTGCGCAGCTACCGCCATCTGGCACAACAAGTCCCGGTCCACCCCGACCCTCGACGGACCCACCGGCCATACCACGCTGAACGCGATGCACCGTGAACTGACTAACAAGCTACGAATTGGTAACACCACTGTACCGTACTACCCGCCCACAAAACCCTACAAATACCTGGGGGTGCAACTCACCTTCTCACTAGACTGGAAGGCGCAAGTCTCCCGCGTCACGGAAACTGTGAAAGAAAAGGGCACGGCCATAGCCACGTCACTGGCCACGCCGGCACAACGCCTACGCATGCTGCAGCAATGCGTCCACACCTCAATCGCCTATGCATTTGCTGCGATGCCATACACGAAACAGGACATCGCAAACTTTGACGCTGCACTGGCCGGTTACGCAAAACGGTGCTACGGGCTGCCACGCAGCTTCCCTACCCGTACCACCCTTCTCCCAATCGATGAATATGGCCTAGGACTGGGCTCACTCTTACCCCAGTACGCGCGTGTGGCCAACCGCGCGCTTGTCCTTGCTCTAAACGACACAGGCCGACTGGGCGTGGTTACCCGTGCCCTCCTGCCACGGCAGCATAGCCTGGCGGGTACGAGCCTCGCACACCACCTACCTGCAGACAGAGGGCGCTTCTTCACAACTCTGCAACAGATGACCCTCGCTCGTGAGCATGGTATACAGCTCTTTTACAAGGGCACACCGTATACCACCCCTACCTGGTCAATTGTCGAGGCTTTGGACGCCGCAGCTGCAGCGCGTGCGGCAGCACCCCTCCCTGTCGAACACGTGCTCCCGCTCGCGGAACTCCAGCTCGAATTCAGCCACTTGGTCGACCGCAATACGAGCCGCCATCTGATTAGCACCCGGGAGCTCGAGAAACTCCTGGGGGCAAGCAGGGTCCGCCACAAACACAAGGTTGCACTCAACAGGCTGAGTCTGGCCCTGGTTGCCACGGCGGGATTGGACGGAGACCAAATGCCACCGGAAAAACACGGGAGCCCGAACCCGCTTCCGCCTACCCAGCGTGTGATCCCACCCCTGGAAGAACTCCAGGCCCTCTCCGCACGGAACGACCCTCGACCCCCAGGCATGGCACCACCCCTCACCGCACTCATGACGGGAGGCCCCGCCCCACAGCCCCTCACCCCAGCCCCAAACACAACAACCCAAATGGACATCGAAGAAGCCAGCCCACTCTATCACAACCCGCCCTTGCAATACACGCCAACTGCCTTGGGGCAGATGGCCCCAACTCCTGCCCCAGCCGCGGATACCGCAGCTCCCGTCGCCCAACCCGAAGCCAACCTGCAGACCCGGCCACGGAAGACGCCCGTCATGCGTACTCCCACACACCCAACTGCCCACTCCCGCCGCGTCACGAAACACGCCGCCCAAAAGGCCCGCATTGCAGAAAACACGCGCACAACACCCGACGACCTGCTCACCGGTGATAAAGCCGCAATCAGCACGGCTATGCGCCTCACAAATGGAGACGAAAGCCTGGCCGTTGGCACACGTGGGTACGAAACGGCACGTTCAGTGTTCACGGCCCTGGCAAAAGACATGAGCAGGCACAACCACCTCTGCAAGCCCCACCCAAGGGACCCCCCTTCATTCAACAACCGAACCCCGGTTACCCGCACGCAACGGCCCCTGGCCCCCACAATAACCACTCTGCTCACTGCGAATGCGACCACGCCGTCTACTGGCGCCGTGCAAACCTACCTTCTCCACCAAGGGCAGCCAGCCGCGGCCGCCGCTGAGGACCCAATGGATGTCGACGCCGCAGCACCTGAGCACGACCAAATGGAAGTGGACGATAGTCAGCACGACCTGATGGAAGCGGACGATAGGCAGCAAGCCTCACCACTCAGGCTGTCTCACCGGCGGGGCAAGCAAACACTCTGGAAACTAGCCCGGGAACGTGTAGTCAAGGACCTGGTCCACCCTCCTACTGATGACTGCACCAACGGAGATGCGCAGCTTACCTACGACCTGGATAATGATGGCCAGGAGCTGGCGGCCATCCTGTACCGCACAAACCAACAAACTGTCACAGATAAGGAAATTGCACGCAAACGCAAAGCGGGCGAGGACACAACCAACACCCGCGAGCCATACTTCGCGGTCCAATGGAAGCCACCTGTTATCCCACCTGGCCTAGTCACCGCCTTCTCACGCATGGGCTACGCCACGGTCACAGACGTGCGCTGCTTCAAGCACCCACTGCAGGCTCGCCCACGCGCGACGCAGCCCCACCCGGACGGGGCCGGCACGACAGACGCAGACACAGCAACAGCGGCCCAACCCGCCGGCATCCTACCCGCACACGCGCCGCCCACCGCACCTGCGCCCGGGCCATTCGAGACAACACATGCCCCACGTGCGGCCCTCTTTTCATCGAGGTCGACTCGTCTCCTGCGCCAAGTTACGTGGGCAAACAGCAATGAGCGTGAGCGTGACCTTAAGCATGACCTCGAGTGGGAGGAGCTGATCTCAGAATACACCAACCGACTTGCTGCGGGACCTGATGCACCCGCCCGCCCCACACGGCCTCCAAAGGATCGCAACCTGACAATGCGGCAACGTCAGGGCCGACACGATGACGACCCGGACGATCAAGCAACGCGTGCACGGGTGACCCGCGCAGCAACCATCATCTCTACCGTCCCCAGCGATCCCTACCACGACGTTTCCCCCCCAGGCAGCTACGCCATCACTACCCCCACAGCAGGCCGGGCCCTCCCCCGAGAGGCCCATGTCTATGAACCCAGCGGACGTTGGCTTGGCATGCTCACCTACGCACGCCTTCAAACGCTCTGGGAAAGCTTCAACCGGACCAGCAACAACCGGACCAAGGCCTTCGAGGAGGCGGTGGCTGCCCTGCTGCACAGATACCGGCGCGACCCGGGGCAAACTGATCATAAGACGGCACCACAGCACCAGACGTCCCTCCCCTCGGCAACCGTCCGAGCCGTTGTGCGCAGCCTGCGAAACACCGGCAGGGGGAGGGTCAAGGAAATGTTTGCCTCGCCCCTGAACCACACGACCGATGCCGATGAATACTGGAGCCGGGAAGCCGCTAATGTGGTGTTCGGCGCCCAACACGATGCCTACAGCACTGCATGGACGGGGCTCCACTATGCACACCCTCCTGCAAACCCCGATGCCTCACGACAGGCCCTCGTATGGGCCCTCGCCAGTGCCGAGACAGTCAACAACTCCCCGGAACCCACACTGACCATTCTAGTCCTCCCAAAGTGCGCAACTTACCCACACACACAGTGGCTAACCCACCCGCTCTGCCGCCGACTCGCCACCTGGACGAACGGAGAACTGGACTCCCCAGGCACAGCTGGGATGGAGCCTGGACTCGGCACTGACGTGCCCCTGCAGAAGCAACGCGGAGCCATACTGGTTGCCGTTGGCAACACAGCTGGGCTAAACGCCTTCACGCAGAGCTGGAAAGGCCTTCGCTCCTCACTGGTAGCCGGTCCCCACGCGCCCGCAACCGTCGCTGACACCCACCTCGGGTCAGGTACGTTAAACACGTCGTGTCCCCACATCCCACGTCACATCTCCAAACATGCCAAGTACCTCGCAACTCACCAGAACATTGCCACTATGGTCACGCCTGACGAAGCTCCAGCGACACCGAGGTTGAATCGGACACAATTCCAACGTACACTGCCGCTGGCCCACAACCCCGAGGAAATTGTATGGACCGATGGCTCGGTATCCAAGATAACAACTGAAAACGGTAGAGAACTACAAGTGGCTGGGGCTTGTGCTTGGCATAAAGACCGTGTGGTCTACGTAAACCCAAATGGATTTGGCTGCACTAACACTATTACACGCGCCGAGCTCGCTGCAATTCGTGCAGCCCTGGAAGAATTCGGAGGTGAAACTAGTCAGGGCAGAGGGCAGGTCCACTCCCATCGCGATGGGGCCGAAACCGGGCGACCACCGTGCTTTGCTGCTTCGGCCGCGGTTTTCGGCCATTCATGTACTTAGAACGTCCCCGCCCCGGGGCCTAGCATTAAACTCGCCGCCCTGCGTCCCACCATGTCCAATCGCGACTGAACCGACCGACCGGCCGACTTCCACGGCCCTAGCTGTCCCTATCGGTTCCAAACAACCTTCATAGTCTTAGAAAGTACGTATGAAAGCCCCCAGCTTTCGGAGCGGACTTGTGGCGCTGCTTTGGCTGTGCGCGGTGAGCATGTGTCGCGTGCAGGTGCTCGGCGCGCGCAGTTAGATGCCCCAGCCAGGCATAATGCAATCCTTGCTACCATACCGACCAGTCTGTCGCGACGGGAATTTCTTAACGGGCCCAGCGAGGGAGCGGGGAGACTAGTTCCGCGAGCGGTTTGGCGATTGGACCGGCAGCGCACAGCGCAGCGCCGCTAAGAAATTCCCGACCGCAAAAGTTCTAACTAGACCTCATGTAAGGCTTGTTTGCCGGGTCGGAAGAGCAATAACGAGCGAGTGCACGACAGGGTTCTTGTGCGCGAGCATCGCACCATGCCGATTGGCTGGTAGGGCCGTATTTTCACGTGCCCGCGGCCGGCCATATGTTGTATGCGGTCTCATAAGCACACAGACGCGGCGTGCCTGAATTTGACGCGTCCTGGAGCTGCCCCGGCGCGCGCGCATGGAACCGCTGATGGCCGCTCTGGTCCAGGCTGGCCGATATAATTCCGACAGCTCCAAAAGTTCTATCTAGGGCATATGGGTTGGGCGCAGCCCAAGTTTGCGGCCCAAACGGCGCGCATATGTGGACGCAATTCGTGTGCGCGGATTCGCATGTTTCGCGCCCGGTCCCGGCCTGCACGTTTTTCGCGTACCCGCGCCTCGGATGTCCTATCTGGTGTCATACATATGCTATGCACATATGATTGCCACCATCCGCGCCGGCATGGGCACCAGCACCGGTTGGTTGGCACGGTTTCACCCTTTCCTCCCCTCACCGTGCGCCCACAGGACCTGTCTGCCGAGGCTGGTATGGGCAAACGCAGAGGCTGGTGTGTGGGCCACGGCTCTACCACTAACTCAACGGCGTTTCATGCGCTGGAGCCTGTGGAGGAGGAGCTGGCGCCCAGTTGGTGCATGGGCGCCTGCAGCGGCACGGTCCGTTGGGGAAAGGGCCCCCTGGACTTCACCTATGTGCTTCACACAAACTTTCCCAGCTGGAAAGAGCCCACGGGCCGGGGCCACAAGTGCAACCTGTGCACGGGCTGTGTGAAGGATGCGAAGAAGGCAGAGGAGGAGGCCAATCAGATCTACGGCACAGTTGCAGTCCATACCGACCCCACCAGCAGCTGCACAGCCCGTGCGTTCTCCAGCCCTGCTGGTGTGGCAGTCGACGCACGGAACGGCGTCGCCGTAGTGCACGTCAACAACTCATCCGCCGAGACATTTGTGCGTCTTCCGCTGCCTGCCGTGCACACCGTGGCTGGTACGCTGGCCGCGGCAGTACGGCGGCCTGGCGGCAAGGGGGCGGGCACTGCTGCCGTGCCAGCTACCCACTTCAATGCCGCCGCCCACGCACTTGCCAACGCAGTGACTGCCAATCCGCCCGCCCTTGAGAAGCCCAGTGTTGTCTTTTCCGGGTCCACTATCTCACCGGCAGAGCTACTTGTGCATTGGGCCGTGGCCCAGTCAAAGGGCCCTGTCACTGCTGCTGGCACCTGCAGCAACAGCGTGGAGCTGACAGACCTCAGCCGCAACGTGTTCTGGTGGGGTGTTGCGTCTGCCGTCAAGTCCCTGTTTGGCACCAGCTTCAGCCCTGATTCTCTCCGCGGTTGGCATGAGCGACTGACCAGCTCTGGTGGTGGCCGTGTGCCTGTGCCCCCGCCGCCACCACTGCCGCCCCAAAGCAGCAATAATTCACCACCCCCGGAGCCACCCGTGCCGCCCACGCCTATCCTTGCGGAGGACATTTCACGAGTAGCATCCGCGTTCAACAATACTGCAGCAGCCCGGCTTGCAACAAAACTCATTGTTGCGGTGAGTTGTGGGAGCGAGGGTGCTGATTTATGCGGCTTAATACCTTCCTTGCTTGCCTTCCTTGATTGGTTGCCCCCTATCTGTGTACACATGTGCAGACCACCAGCGCCTTGCCTGTCGCTGATGCCCGCGTAATCCGCGACACCCTGACTACTGTGCTACTGCCTGGCCACGATCCGAGCGACTACGTCATGATGGCATCAACCGACCGCATGGTGGCCATCTCCTCTGATTTCCACGGCAACCCCAACCTGAAGTTATGGCGACTGGAAGCTTCTGCAGATGGCGACTTCGACTTCACAGCTACACGTGGCACCTGGTACCACGGAGGCCCCGTGGCAGGAGGCGCACTGCTGGGTGTGGCGGAGGCGGCGGCAGTCATGGGTGCTACTTCCATGCGCGGAGTGGCCACGCGGACAGAAGACCCAGACACGCCAATGACGGAAATCTTTGGCTACACCATGCAGCAACAGGAGCAGCAGCAGCAGCAGCCCCGGCGCACCCGCACGGGCTTGGGCGACATCACCAACCTGCTGCCTCTGCAGCAGCAGGCGTTGCAGCCACGCCAAGCTAAGCGTGCGCGCGCATAGTAGTAGCGTATGTACGTGTAGATGGCACGCATGCGCATGCATGCCCACAGTGCTAGCTAAATGCATTCTTCCATGAACAATTAAGCATTAATTGATGCACTCGTAAGAAAGAATGGCTTAGCGTGGAGGCATGGGAGATCAGGCTGCGCGCGCGGCTGCGTGCGGATGAGGCGTGACGAGGAGGTTCCTACCTGCCTAAGCGGTTTATACACCGACAAGGCGTGCGGCCAACATGCATGTAACAAAATGTATTCGAGGATATGTCGGCCACGAGGCAGAACCGGGTTGCGTGGCCCAACGCGGCAAGGGAACGTGTCGGGGAGCTCGGGGAAGGCCAAGCGCCGCGGCAGCTGTGTGCCCGTGGCACCCAGCCCGGAGACTTACTTGGCAGACCCTTGTGCTCGCCCGCACGCCCCGGCACGCGCCAGTTATAGTATTCATATGTTATAAGGAGACAGATAGGGCCGGCGCTTGCCCCCAGAGCACCACTTGTGCCCTGGTCTACATCATTTTGTCTGAGCATGCGCGCCATCTTCCTTACGTTTGCCCGTTTTTACAATCTAGCGCGCAGGAGTTGTAGGTTATATCGTTGCAAGACCCAGTGCCGGGCGTCATTTGTAAAAACAAGCGCGGTGGCGCTGGGCGGACGCTCAGCATGGGCTCGGCCCCGACCCGCGACGAGGCGGGAATGAACTCGGGAACGCCCGCGATATAGCCCCGGGTGCCATAGACTGCTTTGCTAATGGGTATTAAATATATAGATATGCGCGGCCGAACGCGCACTTTGACGACTCGCCCAAATTTTCATGGGAGTGGACCTGCCCTCTGCCCTGAAACTAGTATGTTCGCGAAGAAAACGCTAACCATTGCCAGTGACTCAGCTGCAAGCTTGTATCTAATTAAACGGGCTATTAACGAACCACGCCGCTTACATCTGAGCAAACATAAGGCACTTCTGAGTTCGATCGCCGATTTGCTCCATGCACGAGCGAAGAGGGACGCACACACCGTTTTCCTTAAAGTCGTTTCTCACACGGGTCTGCACGGTAATGAAGAAGCCGATAAAGGTGCAGCAGACGTAGCTACAAGCACTAAACCGGCTGACGTCTCGGAGCTCGCTGACAATAACCCCCACGCCACACACTGGTGGCCAGCAACGACCCGGACGCGGGAAGACGGCTCTACCACCGTGCACTACATCTCGGACCTCAATCGGGGCCTCCTGAAAACACTAGACCCTTCCTCCCATGGCGGTCATTCCAAACACACACTCTACACGACCAAGTGGGCGGAGTCCGCCCCACACCTGGACACCAGGGCCAGCACCGCCTACATGACGCACCCCGGCGCTGGGCACAGCCTCCGACGCTTCATCCAGAACGCCAGACAGGGAGGCCTCATCTGCCCCGCCCGGCTTGCGCTGTTCAAACTACGTGCAAGTGACACATGTGCACTCTGCGCCCCGATTCACCAGCGCGCTGGATCCCCCCCCGAACGGGGCAACGCAGGCCACCTTGCCGGCCACTGTGCGCACCCCCAACTTGTTGGGGCCCGCATCGCCAAACACAATGCCGCCGTCCGTATGATCGCGGAATGCCTGCACCATGGCGCCAACGGTGGCGGGTACATGCTGATGGACGCAAGCAGTGCAGATGCACGCCCCGAATACTGTGCGGGCACCTGCCCCCCCAAATGGATGCTGCGCAACAATATCCCCGAGGCCGACCGAAAAAGGATGAGGCCTGACATCCTGTTCATCCCATCCCTACCACGCTCCAACGTGGGGGCTAGTGGGCCCCGCGGCCTTACAACCGCCGGCCGACGGCAACACAAAGTCTACCTGATAGAAGTTGGTTACACATCGGACCTCCACCACAGCGAAAAGTGTGACCAGAAACAAGCCCAGCACACTCGCCTAGCCGACGCCCTGCGGGATGCAGGCTGGGACGTAGTATATAAAAAGGAGCAGATTGTTACGCTGGGCCACGGCGGCACTGTGTCAAACACCTTGGAACCCCTCCTTCGGTCGCTGGGTGCCACCACCACATCAGCAAAATCCTGCTGCTCGCGCATACACATGCACAGTGTCATCAGCCTGCGCACCACATCCCTTCTCTACTACCGCCTTGAGCGCGAAATGGGGATTGTGAACTCACGCCAAGTCGGCCCCACTGGCGGCGCCACGGCTGCTGGCCCCAGCCCTCGCGATCCAGGCTAACTTTCCACCTTTTGACACGGTGGGGTGAGCAAAACTCACTCCTCCTTAAGAAACGCGGCCTCCTTCGTGAACCGCGTACATATTATTATTATTATCACTCTCCCCCCAGTCACACCCTCCCCCCAACGAGCCAGGCTGGCGTGTAGTGCTGGCATTACAGCCAGCCAGTATACTCGTGGCGCACGGCAGTCATCACGAAGTACAGCTGTGGGGGCGCGAGGTTACCAATGCCGGGTCAGTCGGCTTGTCGGAAGCAGTGCTGGGGGATCTGCATGCTGCCACGCCATACCGGAGGCTCGTCCGATTACGGCTGTTTGCAGGCGAGCTGATGTTTGTGCATGGCAATTTGATGTGTGCAGTGGATGTCATGTCGTGCAGTGGCTACTCCCTGCAACTGCAGTGGACTGTTAAGTCAGCTGATGATGTGTACGCGTACCTACTCAGAAGTGTGGCCGCACAACTTGCATCGCACTATCTGTAGACGCTCGACCCACGGTGTTTTGTCTACTACCGCGTGTTATTACATTGACAGTGGCACCGTTGCGCTTGCAGTATTGCACTCGCACTTGTAAGATGATACTGCAATCCTGTCCGCACTGCAGGAGCTCGTGCCAATATGTCTCTCATCTTCCCTCGCACCAGCACATACTCCGGCCCACCTCGTATCCTGACTGGTCTGCTAGACTAACATCCCCAGCCATGGCCGAAGGCACGGCCGCGCCCAGAGCTGCACGCGTCTATGCTGGGGGCAGGCTGGGCGGGCCTGGGTGGCAGCTGGGCGGTCCTGGGCGGCAGCTGGGCGGTCCTGGGCGGCAGCTGGGCGGCCCTGGGCGGCAGCTGGGCGGGCCTGGGCGGCATCTGGGTGGGGGCTGGGCGAGCCTGGGCAGAGCCTGGACAAGGGCTGGCCCAGGAGCCACATACCAATGGGTTACCGGGAAGTTACCATTTTACCAAAGTTTACCGAGGTTTTACCGATCGGCCAACCCATACCAATCCTGACCGATGCTAACCGACGCTGACCATCGGTTTATCAGGGTGACCGCCCGGTAACCGCCCCCATACCGATCGGTTTAATAGGGGCTGGAACGGTAGGGCGAGCCGTTGGAGCCTAGGCAGCCTCTGACTGCCGATAGCAGTTAAAGCTATACGACTGTATTGTTTTCCAGGGGTATGTGTGCTTGTTTTTAAGTCCTGTCGGTGCAGAGTGGAGGTATTTTCTGGATCTTTGTTGCTGTTGACACCGGATGCTGGTGCCGGTAGCAACCCCGCCGCCGCGGCCGCAGCTGACAACGCCGGCACCACCACCACCACCACCACCACCACCACCACCACCATCACCACCACTGACACCAACAGCAGCAGCAACAACAGCTCCAGCAGCAGCAACAACAGCGACAGCCGCAGCCACAGCAGCAGCACCACTGCGGTGGTTGACGGCGGCGACAGCAACAGCGGCAAGCCCGGAGCTGCCGGGGTCAGCGACGGCGGTGACACCACTGCTCACGCGCTCGGCAGGGCGGGCAAGCGCGGCGGAGACAGGAAGGCGGGGGGTGGCGGCAGCAAGGCCGGCAGCCAGGGCACCACTAGGTCGGGACAGGCGGCGGGTGCGGGCGCTCAGCAGAAGCCGCCAGCTGCTGAGGCGGCCACGCCGACACCATCACCGCCGCATGCACGCGATTGCAGCACTGCGCGGACGGGTCGTCGTCGTCTTACACCTTGGTTACTTGGTTCTGGAGAATTTGTTTCTTGGTTTGGCTTTTCAGCGGTTTCGGGTACATGACGTGGACACGCACCGAGCTCGGCCAGCCCTCCGCCCGCCGCCCACTCAGCTGTCAGCACGGTTCCCCCACCCGGCCGGCCCCGCTGCACCGTGCGTGGGCCGGTCCCTGGACGGGTGTGGGGAACCGCACAGCGGTCTGCGCCCGTCCGTCTCAGCTGTCAGCTGTACGCCACTGCATCGTCGCCAGCCTCGCCGCGGCGCATGGGGGCGGGATCCATGCAGCGGCGCCCATACGTCCCACGCTTGGCCGGCGCCAGTACATACTACCAGTACAGCTCGCCCGGTGCAGCCGCCGTTCAGCCCTCTAATCAGCCCGGCCCCAGCTAGGCAGCCACCCTGCTTCACTTGCTCGGCAGCTTTGGCCGGCATCGGTTACTGACATCCGCCACGCCGCTTCTTTCTTCTCCCGTTTCTTTCCGCTTGCCCACGCATATGCTCCATGGGCGCCCGCGGATGCCTGGCTCCGTTCCAGGTGGGTGCATTTTGTGGGTTTCGCGTTGTCGCGGCGAATGGCAGCAGCCTAGTTGCGAGCTGGAACGCGTCCGCCCCTGCAAGCGGCAGCAGTCTCCACGACACTCGGACTCCGTTTGGCGTGCCGAATGCGGAGCAGCGTGGAGCGCGCACCGGTGTCTCGTCTCGAAGGTAACAAGTAACCGCATTGCCGCTGACACTAACTTCTTTCGTGCTGTTTATTGCTAGCCTGGAGCTCGCGACGGCGTCTTGCATTCGCATTCACTAGCAAGCACTTCGTTATCAGGCAAACGCAACAAACGCGTCAAGTGCAACGGAAGCACACCAGCGGCAGACACAACAATGGACGACCTGCAGCAGCAGGACCTCGACAGCGCAAGCGATGAGGACATGGGCGGAGACGAGATTGAGCCTCTGTCGCTTGAGCGTGCGCTGCAGCAGTCGTCGGCCGCCGCCGCAGGCGGAACACAGCCCCAGGCCCCCGCGGCCACCTAATGCGTAAGCGCCGACAGCAACACGGCCACGTACTCCAGCCGTTGCGGATTGCAACGCATAACGTACGCGGCCTCCTGTCGCGGCGGGGAGGCATCCCCGACGCCACACGTCTGATTGCACTTATGAAACCCTGGGAAGCAGCAAAGCTTGACGTCATCTGCTTACAGGAAACCAGGGTGACATCAGATCTGATCGAAACAGCCAGAGACCAGCTATACAAAGCAGCGACAGCCATCAGAGGCAGCGAGTATATCTCTTTCTGGGATCCAGCAAGCACAGGCCCCAACGGTAGCCCAGCAGGAGGAGTCGCAATCCTCCTTCGGGCCTCCCTTATCAGGTCAGAACTGCTTTCTACTACCAACATGGAATTACCGGCAACGTCATCCAGTGATGGGCGTATTATACAGCTCCCGCTGGATTGGGGTGGTCACAGTTTCAACTTGGTATGTGCTTATCTACCGTCAGGCAGTGCATTGGGGCAACGCAAGTTTATTGAACAGTATCTGGCCACATTGTCATCGAATGGGAAACAAAATATTATCTGCGCAGATTTCAACTTTGTTGTCAACCCGCAGATAGACTGCACGAATGCCAATGCACGCCCAGCTGACATCATAACAGCCAACCTTTTTTCGACCAAGTGTCCTGGCTTTATTGACGTCTTCCGCAAACTGCACCCGACTCTGCCCTCCTACACGTACTTCTACCGCACGGGAGAGTCTAACGCTGGCGCATCACGCCTTGACCGCATTATGGCATCAGCGTCCATTGCAGATTATATTGTGTCATGTCGAGTGGAGAATGGCACGCCATCCGACCACCGTATGATTGTCTCACGACTGACACCTACAGCGGCTAACTCAGCAACCCAATTACCGGGCAAGGGCCTCCGGCGATGCAAACTATATTTCATGGACCACAGCGATTTGAGGCAGCAATTTACGGCGTGGCTCGATGAGACCGCTCTTACCATGCCCTCGGGTGCAGCAGCAATAACGGACTGGTGGCCCATGTTCAAGTCATCCATGGTTACATCTGTATCAAGGCTAAACAAATTATCCGTTCAACGACATATTACGGCAACAGAACAGCTAGCAGCCGCCAACACCCAGGCAGCCTTGGCGTTCGCCGCTGTCGAGCAGGCCGCCCGACGGGGGCAGTCACTCGACAATGCAGCCAGCAACGCAGTTGCAGCAAGGGCAGCAGCAGCAAAAGCAGCGATTGAAGCCAGCACAGCAGCAGACAGGCGCACCCGTCATACCTGGCTCCGACTGGGAGAACAACCGAATCCGGCTATGACCAGGCTCCTCCGCCCAGCAGCCAGCTCTCGCCGTATCCACTCGTTGCAAACCAGTGATGGTGGCACCACATCCGATCCGCAACAACTAGCAAAGGAAATGATCACCTTCTGGAGCGGCATCAGCAACGCAGCAACGACGGATCCAGAGGCCCGCACAACTGTCCTAACGGCACTCAGGGAAGCGGGGCGCCGCTGTCCTGTGGCTGTTCTTCAGAGATGGGTAGCCTTGACGTGTCGGAAGAGGAGGTGGCTAAGGCGCTTGCGGCAGCGCCAGCCGGTAAGGCGCCCGGTGCGGATGGTATTCCAGTGGACCTATACCAACGGTTCAGAGACAGATTTACGCCGATCCTAGCAAAGGTATTCTCAGCATCAGCACAGCAACAGCGGTTACCCAAAGGATTTTTGGACGGGGTAATCTGTTGTTTACACAAAGCCGGGGACCCCACCGTCATCGCCAACTACCGGCCAATCACTCTACTGGACACCGACTACAGGACTCTGGCAAGGGTACTTGCAAATCGGTTGTCCAAAGCGTTCAGTCTCACAATCAGCCCAGAGCAAACAGCCTTCCTCCCGCTTCGGCGCATTGCAGACAATATTGCTACTCTGCAACTGGCGCCGCATATTCTACGGGGGTCTGGAGACACCGGAGTTGTGGCGTTTCTGGACTTTCACAAGGCCTACGACACTGTCAATCGCGACTTTATGTTCGAGTGCCTGGAAGCTCTGGGCGTGGGCGATGGCTTCTCTAAATGGGTACGCATGCTGCATGACGGAACCCGGTCAGCGGCGCTCGTGAACGGCCATCTATCTGAGTTCAAAGACATTACAGCCGGTGTGCGCCAGCCAGGGATGCCCACTTGCCCCTCTACTCTACCTGGCAATAGCACAAGCGCTACTGGCATGGCTCTCTCGCCAGGGCTTTGGCATTGACACCCACCAACTGAAGGCATCACAATATGCGGACGACTACTCGCAATTTCTCCGGGCATTAAGTGACCTACCTGCCTTCATAGCAGCTATGGACACATTTGGGCACGCATCGGGGCAACGACTGAACGTATCCAAATCAGAAGTGATATGCATCGGGGATATTAACAAAACAGCGGCAGTGGCGGCAACAGCAGCAGCGCCACCAGCAGCAGCAGCGCCAGCAGCAGTAGCAGCAGCAGCAGCAGCGCCAACAGCAACAGCAACGGCGGCAGCAGAAACTGTTGCTTCAACAACACTACGCGTGGTCGAATCGGCTAAGACACTGGGGGTACATCTCAACAATAACACAGGACCAACCCCAGCGCAGCACATCGCACCCACGTTGGAGAAGGCGAATGCATGCATGAATCGGATAGCCGGTATGCCTTTATCTACTTTTGGCAGAGCTGCAGCAGTATCTGGGTACGCACTTAGTAAGACACTGTATAAGCTAGAGTTTGATGGAATTCCAACGGATGGCTCACTAGAGATAGTGGCAGGGAATGCGGCAGCACTAGTGGACAGGGGTATTTCCCCGGCCGCCTACCGCAACAATCTACACGCGCGGCTGCCAGGAGTGAGCAGCGCTATATTGAGCCTACCGGTGAAATGCGGGGGTTTTGGACTGTTACCGGTAATGCAACACGTGAGAGCACGACATGCTGTATTAGGTATTAGAGGGATAGCAGGAGGTGGTCGCAGGCTGTTGCCGTTTAACCCACCCTGGGCATGCAACCTGAAGAGTGCCATCACCCTGCCGCACAACCACTAGCAATTTTCACAGCTCATAAGCACCCGACCCTGAACAGGCCGGTGATTCTAGGCAAAATTGTGAGCACGGACTGCACATTGATTGATAGGGCATGTACAGCGATGATGCATCTGCCAGAGCCGGCTATAATCCACCCCGAGCGTTTAAATGCGGGACCGTGGGTAGCTCTGGCACCATTATGGGGCAACCCAATTTTAAAGTTCAAGCAGAGAAATGGTGTAGAGGTTTCCCTAGAAGGCGGGTTTGCAGATGTGTGTGGATTAGGGACGATTAACACGGTGAAGGATGCAGTCAGGATTTTGGACGCTTTTGCACGTATGAAAGACAAATTGCAGGAAGGAGGGTCAACAGCAGCAGGCAGGCCCCCTCCCAGGGTGCGTAGCGAGTGCACAAGACTATATAAGGAAGACATTGTTGCGACCGGGTTACTAGGGGTCAGTGAAATACATGGGCTTCCGCGCGCCCTCAAGAACGGCATAGACGCGCTTCAACGGATACAGGCTCTTATTGACCACCTGCCTGAGGGGTGGGCAACCACCGCACGGCATACGGCGAGCGAAGACAACGGTGACATGCATGAGCTAGAAAGAGACATGGTTGATCATATTGTTGGTAGTCTAGGATGGAGAATGGGCGGTGGAGGTCTAATTCCGATCCCCCTGGCAACGGTATCGGTGAAACAGTCGACGTACTTACAGCTAGAGGAATCGTTTGCAAAGCTGTCGGAAAAGCAAGTAGAGTTTGTACGTGAAGCAAAGGGACTCAGTCATACTGCTGTCGTTTCAAATGAAGACAAAAATTGGATCAACAGTACGTATGAACGCCTGTGGAAGGTCAAGTGGGAAGCAGAGCAGAAGGAGGCATACTGGAGACTGGTGGTTGGCGGCTTCTCGGGCTTCTCGATGCATAGGGGACAGCAACGCAAATGCCCATGTGGAGCAACTATGCGGACAGACAGAGACCACCATTTTGGATCATGCACTGTTGCTAACACATTGAGAGTCCACATCCAAGATACGGCGGCTCTTGCTAATGAGGAGGACGACTTACTTGACTTAATTGTCCTACGGGAACACTTATGGCTGACAACTAAGCCGCATCATACAATTGAACAAGCTGTCTGGGATGTAGTCTGCATGGAAGCAACCTCGGCGATGGATTATGGTAGGAGATTGCTATATGCAGCCAGGAACGAGCAAGGAGTGATCGATGGGAACGCAGTAATGGCGCGCATCAAATCGCAAGTTATAGCAGACTTCTGGTCTAGGTTACAATCGTATGTGTGTCTTGGCGCCAAACCGAGGGGGTGGGACCGAGTCTCGCCAGGCCACCCTTGGATTGAGCGCAGAGCAGATCCCTACCGTTCCAGCCCCTATTAAACCGATCGGTATGTCTGCGGTTACCGGGCGGTCACCCTGATAAACCGATGGTCAGCGTCGGTTAGCATCGGTCAGGATTGGTATGGGTTGGCTGATCGGTAAAACCTCGGTAAACTTTGATAAAATGGTAACTTCCTGGTAACCCATTGGTATGTGGCTCCTGCCCAGCCCTTGTCCAGGCTCTGCCCAGGCTCGCTCAGCCCCCACCCAGATGCCGCCCAGGCCCGCCCAGCTGCCGCCCAGGGCCGCCCAGGGCCGCCCAGCTGCCGCCCAGGCTCGCCCAGCTGCCACCCAGGCCCGCCCAGCCTGGCCAGGGCCTGCCCCCAGCGTAGATGCGTGCAGCTCTGGCCGCGGCCGTGCCTTCGGCCATGGCTGGGGGTATTATGCTAGGAGACCACATTGGGGCGGAACTGTCAGCGGCTCCCTATTGGTCACCCGCAGGTAACTCATCACTCGCTGCCCAGCCACGATGGTGCGTGCCTTATGCTCAAGGTAGGGGCCTGCCCTCTTCCCTCACACACACCGTGGGAGGACTTGTAATACCTGTACTTCTCCAGCTGCCCCCCCCGCATGGATGGTAATGCACACAGATGTTTACAAACAGCAACCCTGACAGCAACATTGGGAGCAAGGTGTGCGTCTTCTTCTTCACCCCATACCATCCATGATCATCCCACTGCTGATCTTGCCATCTCCCCTTGATGCTTCCCAATCCACGTAGTCTACCAAACCACAACTGTGCAGCATGCATTGATGGCATTTAGCAGCGCCGCGCCTCCTCCCTACGTCAGTGTTTCGGCCCCTAACCTCACCAACCCCCATAACCCCCCCCCCCCGCACCCACCTGGCCCCTGTACCCTCGCCAGCCCAGAAGGCCATGTAAGAGCTCCCAATTGTAGTGTTTGTTAAGTGGGAACATATGGGCGAGAAGTCTGGGGCGAGGCCTGTGGGATCCTTGGGGCGGCCTCGCCCCTGCCGAGCCCCTGAACCCCCCAGCCGTGCCCCCAGCGTGCCCCCCAGTAACCCTCCGGCAGTCGCTGACGGCCGAGCTCCCACCGCCGCGCTTCCTGAGCTGTAAACTTACTTTAGTAATGTAGTTGCATGTAGTGTATGCTTCCTGAGCATAGGAATGCACATGAGCAGCTGGCTGTGTCGACCGAGGCAGCAATGAACCCCCCCGGTCACTGCTGTCACTTGGCGCATGGCTTTAGCGGTTGATATCAATAGTCTGTTATGCATTTAGAGTACTTGTCCCAGAAATTCGGGCTTTTCGGGTGTCTCAGAGAAAGTGGTCGAGCGTCCCCCGGCCGGGGGACGCCAACCCATGTTTGTCAACTCGTCAAGTTGTGTATTTGAACTTGGCCACACTGTGCATATTGACTAATGCCTATAAAAATCAATCAACCCCAACACCCAAAGCCGTCCAGGAGTGCAGAGAACTTTACATCACCGGGTTGAGGCCGTTTTCTCCTTCTTACATCCTTCCTAGTACACTAAGTTAAAAGCTGACATCTTTCCCAGTACATTACGCAGGCCTTCCGTTGGGGTCTGAGGGAAAAACGCTAGCCTCTGCATGGGGTTCCTGGGCCTTCAACTTCAAGAAGTTTAATATATTTACATATGCTGTGATAACTGATATACCGGTATACATATAATATATATACTACATTTCATTATAGAGCGTTTGCTCGCTCTCCCTACGTCAGTGTTTCGGACCTTAACCCCCCCCCCTTAACCCCCAGGGGGGGTCACTCTGAGGCATGGGCCAGTACAGCCCCCCTCACACCCCCCCTTGGGTTACGGGGCCAGGCGGGTAACCCCCTCATGTGGATAACTGGGCCAGACGGCTTACCCCCCCCACGCAGATGAACGGGCCAGGCGGCTAAATGCCCCCTTTACCCTGCTGAAGCTGTCGGTCCCGCGGCCGCCCCACAACCCCCGTCCCGTTCATTAGAGAGGCACTGCAGGCATCCAACAGCTGTTACAAGACCGCAGTGGTCGTGCCCCGCCTTGCCCCGCCTTGCCCCGCACAAGACCACGCACAGGGACGAAGTCCCTTGCAGCTGAGAAGTCCACACTCAGCCTACCTCCAAGCTGATTCACACAAGTGACTAGGCATGGTCTGGCCTCCATGCCTAGTCCATAGCAGCCACTTGAGCACTAAGCAGCACCGTCATGGACACCATGCGCCAACATCGTAGCATATGTCCTAGCTCGCTCCACCATCCATCCCTGCGGCAGCAATGTGGTGCATGGTGTTAGACGGGATTGAAGGGATGGGCCCGTCCCTTGCCCCAAAGCTGCCCTCCCTGTCCCCAGGACCATGCCACTGCCTTGCAAACTTACTGCTTGACTGCAGTCCTCGCGCCAGTAGCTCACCTGCGGGCTTGACACCATCCAGCCGCGGGAAAGGGCACGAGCACGGTGGGCTGTAACCTGATTGCAACGCCATAGCAACTGTAGCCAGCTCCATGCCCTGCGGGCTTGACACCATCCAGCCGCGGGAAAGGGCGCGAGCACGGCGGGCCTTAACCTGAAACCAAGCCCTAGCACCAGCAGCTAGCTCCATACCCTGCGGGCTTGACACCAGCCGCGGGAAGGGGCGCGAGCACGGCGGGCATTGAGACTGACCGCGCGCCATCAGCTCGCAGCCCAACCTGCAACCTTGACACCAGCCGCGAAAACGGGCGCGCGCACGGCGGACCTTGAGCTAATGTACGACATTGCGCCTGGCTCAGCGACCTGCGGGCGACGAGCGGCGCGAATGTTGACTTGTGGACCCGCACATTATGTCCATAAAACAAACTCCTGGCAATGTTTCAGTGCAATGCACATGTTACCTGAGCCAGCAATCACAGGGTACTACGCCGGGCCCATTTGCAGAGTGGAAACGCCCCGGTCAACGCGCGGTTGACTTTGTTGACCGGCGAGCTTGTGATGCCAGCTCGTTATCACGAGCCAGCCAGCTTCATTACTCCATTCAAGATTTGCATTGTTGACACTGTTGCTGCATATAGTCGACAGGGTTTATCGCGAACGAAGGCATCCGCCGCTCGAGCACAGTCGTCTCAGAATCATAGCGACGCAAAGAATGGTTGATTAGTCAAATAGCCTAATTCATGTATGTGACACAGGTATAAGTATGAACGCAGAACTGCAAGAGTTGAAGTGAACTCCTGAAACGCTCCATGCCGCCCCATGCCGACGTTACATGGCAAGCCAGGGCCCCGGGAAACGTTGTGTTTATGTTATGTATCATGACAGAAAGATTATGGCTCTGCTACCTCGAAAGAGCGACAGGTACACGACCGAAACGTTGAGAATTATGACGCTCGTCGTTCCCGTGGGGAATGGCCTTGTCTTAGTGCATTGAATGCATACAGGTTCACATATGGAAGCAGAACTGGCTGATTGTACATCGCTACTTGGCGTTTAGACAAAGATGGTTTCGCGTCCCCCCGCCGGGGGATGCCCAAATGACTTTCTCGTAGCCTCCAGGATTGACCCAGGATTCGCGCCGCCGAATAATCTATGTGTGTAAGAGACTACTTATTGAAGTCGCAGAATTGGTACGCCTGTGGTGGATGTGGCTGTGAGGGCTCTTACCCTACTTCGGTCTATGCAGCCACCTGCGTGGCTGCTTTGGTGTGCTCAGCACCGCTATATTGCATGCTAATGTATCTGAACTATGATTGGGGAGAAGGGGCGGGGCGGGGCGGGATGGGGAACGGAGGGGCAGGGCTGAAGTCGGCAGGGCGGGCACGCGGGTACCACTCCGGGGGTCAAGGGCGGGATCGCAAGGTCTATGCCCAGACTGTCGCCCCGACCATGAATTGACATCCCATTACACATAATAAGGTCCCTGGATGGTGCTCGGGCATAATTTTGAGCGAGAGCTCAAGTTGAAATGCTATATGTCGCGCTCGCCAGGACCCCGCCAACTTAGCCTGAAGCTATTTTGATGACATCTATACGAGAATTAATGTCGACGGCAATAGATTCAGGCCCCAAACAGCGCATATGCGAGATATGGGCTTCGGTCAATTTCGCGACTTGAGCCCCGATAAGCATAATTTGGACCTTTGCCGACCACTTCTGGCTGATGATGATGTTGGTTATGTACCTACAGAAAGGCGGCGTCTAATCCGTGCGGTAGGATTTGCCCCGGGGCAACGTCCAACGTGCGGGTTTGGCTGGGACAAGGGGGGTCAGCTTTGTACAGCTGGAAAAAGGGCTGAGCCCCCGCGGGATGCTTGGGGCCGGCGACTCCAGCGAGCCGATCAGCACATAATAGCCCCCTGTTAGCCTCCAAGCCACTGCACAAGGCACGGAACTGTGGTTAGGGACATCCGTGACGGAGCCAGGGCGGGGAGCCAGCATGCGCGTGGGGCCCAAGCGTGCCTTGCCAATGCGCAATGGGGTTTGCCGCGTTCATCTTGTTCACTTTCTTCAACACTAGCTTAATTTCACCATATATACCTACAATGCCAGGATTGCTGGACCGCCGGCTCGCGGGGCTTGACCTCCGAGAGCTGTATGCTGACCTGTACCAACCGGACATTATTCATGAAGCAGCCTCAAGCCCTGACGTCAAGGGCAGGCGAGTGTTGGCGATATTAGTGGCAGCGAAGGCGCCGCCCGAGGAGCTGCTCGCGCCGCCTTTTCTGGCGGCCGTTGGCCTCCGCGGCTGCCACGCTAGGGCTTTTGCCGCGGCTGGAGCGGTTGCCGCACAGGCGCAGGAGTGGGCGGGCGCGGGCGCGGGCGCGGGCGCCGCGCTGTGCTGTGAGGCCAACATAAAGGCGGCGGTGGTGGCCACCGCCGCGATGGCCCGTATGGACGCCAACCCGGACGTAAGTGGTATCAATGGATAAGGGACAATTTGCATGGCTCTTTGGCTGCGTGCAGCGCCTTCAGAAGACTTTAGCTGACGGGGCCGACCCGCGGGTGGGCAGCGCCCGCGGCTGCGCTCGCTCACCCCCTACATTCCCGCCCCACCCCCCTGCCACCTCCAACCCCAGAGCCGCCCGCCCCCCCCCCCACACAGCTTTAATCTACGCCTGTTTTTGCGCTTACTTTTGGAATTCGTCTGCTTCGCCTGCCCCGCATCCCAACAGGAGGAGGTGCCTGTGATGGATCAGCTGGTGTCTGCAGAGCTGCTCACGGCGCTCTGCCACCTGGGCGGCGCTGATCTCAGCACGCCGGTGGCAGTGCTGTGGGAGTGTGAGGACGCCTTCGACTTTGCCGGCCATGATGACTGCACAAGCATGTTTGACTTCACCTTCGGCCCCCCGGCGCTGGCGCACCAGCTGCCGCTGGGGTCCTGGATTGCCATCGCGGCGGCCCGGATGGGCCTGCCGCACCTGCTGTGGGCGGCACTGACATGGGCGCACACGTGGGACGACAGCGTTGCGGGGGTGGACTGGGGGCCGGACCCAGGCATCGGTGGGGACCTGGTCGGACAGCAGGCACAGGATGAGTTTGAGGCCTACATGCGCAAAGTCCACCGCATCCGCCAGAACAGCGTCCTGGGCCTCGCTCTCTGGCGCCAGGCTGTCATCGCCAGGCCCGCCAACATAGAGAGCGAAGTGTGGGCAGCTGGGCTGTGCGGCCGCATGCTCATGTACATGCGGCCGCCGCTGGGCTGCGCCGCTGGCCGGGCGCTGGCCATGACTGTAATTCATCAACCTCAGGCGCTGCAGCAAGAGCAGGAGTTCATGTCCAGCCTAGCGCTCAGCCTGCGCTCTGGGGTGGCCCGCCTGCAGCAGCTGCGTGCGAACGGCGTGCAGGTGCAGCGGCAAACATATGCCGCAGCATTCCAGCAGAATGAGATGTTTGCGCAGTCGGCCATGGACTTCCAGCAG
>NC_057005.1:8954403-9001014 GCF_000002595.2 Chlamydomonas reinhardtii | reverse complement strand
GGCCGCCCCTGGCACCAGCCTGTGTGCCTTCACGGAGCACGACGTCGCCGTGGCCGCTCAATACATCACACAGAACCTCACGCAGCAGCGCTGGGAGCCCAAGGCGCACGTGGTAAATTCCACAGCGCTCCTGATGCTGCGGTCTCTGCGCACCGGGCTGTGGCAGTTTCATCAGCGACTGAACGAGCAGCAGGTGACGCGGCTGCTGGGTGTGGTCAGTGCCGGCGGAACCCCGGCGGTGCAGGAGGGCGCGCGCGCCGATGCCCTGGCTGCGGCGCGGCAGGCTGCAGCAGCAGTGCCCGAGGGCCTGATCGCCACTGCCGCCCGTGCTTGTGCAAGTGCCGCACTGGAGTATGGTGGGGAGATGGCGGGCGCTGCGGGCTGGGCACTCCGCCGCCGCCGCTGCGCTGAGGCCGCGGGATCAGCTGGAGGGGCCGCGCGTGCAGTTCGGGAGGTGCTGGCGGGCGCGGCGGTGGAACCCCTGGCTTGCGCACTTGCGGAGGCCTTGATAGAGCAGCGGTTTGCTCGCATGGCCATGACCGCTGCAGCAGAGGCCTTTGGAAGCACGGCACCTGCCATGGCGGCCGTGTCAGCTGCCATCAACCTCGGCCTACACGCTTCCACCTTCAGCTGCGCCTGCAGCCTCCTGCTCACACAGCCCTTGCCGCCCTTGATTCTCTGAGCGAGACAGTACCTTGATCTATCTCAAACTGCGCCCATATCCATTACAAGCGCCACTACTCCGGCCTACACGCCGCCACCTCCAGCTGCGCCTCCAGCCTCCTCCTCCTCCTCCTCCTCCTCCTCCTCCTCCTCCTCCTCCTCCTCCTCCTCCTCCTCCTCCTGCTACTGCTACTGCTGCTGCTGCTGCTGCTGCTGCTGTTGCTGCTGCTGCACCGCCTCCAGCTGACGCGCTTCCGCGTCTCGGATCAGTGTGGTAATGGTGACCGCCTGTCCAAGCGCATAGTCGGTTGCCATTTTTGTGCAGATGCCGGACACGATGAGGCCCAGGCAGCGTTCAAGCACCTGCTCCTGAGCCTCCGCGCTGATGTGCCAGTCCAGGTCGAGCAGCAGCTGCGCTGCGATGATGCCGGCATCCGCAGCCCCGGCCTTGAGCAGGCCCACAAGCTGTCTCCAGCCGTTGGGTCGGCGGAAGGGAAAGGCCGCCCTCGCCCTGCCCTCCGGCAGCAGCGCGTCCACGATAAGCGGCATGTACAGCCAAGAGTGCGTGCAGCCGGGCAAGGCACGCACGCACCCAAGAAGCGCAGCCCAGCTCGTGAAGTCGTAGGTCAGGTCACCCCACGCAACTGCTGCGGCATTGTAGTCACTGTGAGAGGCCAGCGTGCCATCTGCAAGCGTTCGACCGACGCCGTCAGCGGCCCCGCGCCCCTGCTGCCCCCGGCCAGCCCTGCCTCCGCCCGCCCGCTGCTGCTGCTGTAGAAGCTGCGCCGCCACGTTGGCGCCAGCTCCGCCACCACTGCCGCTGGCACCGGGTGCAGCCGCAACTCTCGCGGCAGGAGTGGCAGCGGCGTCGGCTGCGCGCACGCGCCGAGCGGGCCGCTGGTCTTCCACGCCGCCCTCATCGCCATCGCGTGGCCGCCTGTGGCCGGCGACTTGCGGCACAAGCCCGCCCCGGCGGCCGCGGCCTCGCCCACGCTGGCCAGTGTGCCCTCCGTGTGCTGCCCCTCCTTCCCCCCTGCCCGCTCCTGTGGGCGCAGGCATCTCCCCCACATCGGCGGCCCCAGCCTGTGCTGCAGCCTGCACCGTGTTCCAGCGCGCGCTGGCCCTGTCCCACGCAGCTTCTTCAGCCCCAGGCGGCAGTCGTGCTGCAGATGGACGCGCCTGGTAGATTGCGAGCAGGATGCCGGTGGCGCTGCGATCGGCTGTTGTGGCCGCAGCATCACCCAAAGCAGCCACGACCGCGACCGCAGCCGCAGCAGGCACCGTCGCCGTTGCCAGGTCCTGACCGCCGCCGCCTGCCGCCGCCCCGTCTGCAATGTCGCTGTCTGCTGGGACCGCCGCGTCAGCAACACGGGCCTCGTCGGCCGCGGTGATGGCAGCGGCGATGGGCGCGACAGCAGCTTCCGCATCTGCGTCAGCCACTGCTTGTTCCTGCCGGAAGCGGGCGGACTTGGCGCGCAGACGCTCATACTCGGCGCTGACCTGGGGGCTGACCTTCTCCAGGCTGGTGCTGACATACTGGGACAGCGCGACGCCTGCCAGCGATCGCACGCGGCTGAGCGCCACGTAGGCCTGGCCGGCGTCAAAGACGGACCTGCCTAGGTTGATGACGGCCTTGTGCAGCGACAGGCCCTGCGTCTTGTGGATGGTCAACGCCCAGCAGAGCGCCAGCGGGAACTGCTGCCGGGATAGCTCGCGGGTGCGGCGGGTGTTGTAGAAGCGACTGGTGGCCCTGGCGATAGCGACTGGGGCGCTCGCCGGCTCTGGCTGACCTCGCGCCGCCGCCGCGCGCGCACGCTCCAAGCGCCCAACGTCAGGGTCGTCAAACTGCACCAGCACCGCCGACACAGCGCCGCGGCTGAACTCAACGCCCGTGACGGTGCCCTGCGCTCCGTTGACCAGCCCGTCAAGCGTGTGCACGTTGCGGCGCAGCATCACGCGTGCGCCGACAGCAAGCCGTACGCAGGCGCCCAACCCCCCGCACATGTCGGCCGACGTGGGCACGTCGCCGGCTTGAATTTCGCCAGCCGGCTGCCCCGGCTCCGGCACGAGCTGGTCCTGGGCTGCAATGACGTGGCAGACGACACCGGGGGTGCTGGTAAGCTCCTGCAGGCGCGCGGCGTTGTATTCGTCCACCTCCAGCGTGAGCGAGAGAAGACGCGGGGCGTTCTGGAAGTCGGCATCCAGCGCCTTGCCGTTGCTGGACACGGACGCGAGCATCCGCTCCTTGACGATGGCGCACGCGAGCTCCCAAGCCCTCAAGTCCTGCCGGCTGCCTGTGCGCACGCCAAGCCGTAGCACGTTGAGCACAGCAGCCCACAGCGGGTCGCCCGCCTGCCGCTGGTTCTGCGTGAGCTCAAACATGTGAAACAACTCGCGGAACATGGCGGCGCCGTCACGTGCATCAGCGCAGGTGCCGCGCCCCTCCCCATCGAAGACAAAGGTAGCCTTCACCGGCGGCAGCTGCAGTGTAGGGTGGCATGGCGTGGGGTGCAGTTGAGTGCCGCAGGCATGCTGACAGCCTAGGGGCATTCAGGTCAACGCACGCATGCTGCTCTCCTTGCTGGCCCACACAGCGCTGGCCGTCAACGTGCAGTGCCACGCTCACCTGGTAGAAGTCGCCCAGCACGATGAGGTTGATGCCGCCGAATGGCCAGTGCTCGGGCGTGTCCACGAGGCGGCGGTGGATGTGCCACAGCGTCGCAGCCGAGACCATGGAGATCTCGTCCACGATCAGGTACCGCACGCATGCCCAGATCTGACGCAGCTCCTGGAGCCGGTTGGCGGACAGCGGCTCCCAGTGCACGCGCCGGGCTCCTGCACATATGCACGTGTGCGAAAGAAAGGGGTGGCTAGTGTCAGCGCAAGGACATGGGGGAGGGGGACGTGGTCGTGCAATGATGCAGGCATCCCACAATTACCGTATGCATCCTGCGTAACTGGCTCACCAGACTCGCGGCAGTTCTCCACAGGCAGGCCCAGCGCGCGGTGAATGGTGGAGCCGCGGATGTTGAAGGCCGCCACGCCAGTTGGCGCGGTCAGGACGACCGGCTCGCCATCCGGGTGTGTGCGGCGTAGCATCTCCGTGACCAGCTTGATGAGGAAGGACTTGCCGGTGCCACCACCACCGGTCACGAACTCCAGCAGCTGGCGAGGCGCGTCCTGCCCGGTGCGCGCAACCTCCGCAGTTGCGTGCACATGCTGAAAGACAGCGGTGAACACAGCGCGCTGCTCGGGGCTCAGTGCCCGCCGGCCAGCGTCGTACTCCTCGCGCGTCATGCGCGCCCCCGCCGTCAGCACCGGCACGTCCCGCCCAGCCGCTGCGGCTGCCGCGCCGGCGGCGTCGCCGCCGCCGTCGCCCTCCATCTCGTTGCCCTCGCCCTCGCCCTCGCCCCCACCGCCATCATTGCCGCCGCCGCCACCGGCCCCGCCGCCGCCAGCATCAGCCTCCTGGTCTACAGCGGCACGCACGTGTGCCGGTAGCAGCTCCGGGTCGTACAGCCCCGTCGTGTCGTCCTGCGCTTCAGCAGCGCCCGCATCTGGGTCTGCGTGAACCTGGTCCAGCACCAGCCCGCCAGCCTCCTCGTCCAGCGCGCGCAGCCGCTCCACCTCCGCCTCCAATGCGTCCGCGGCAGGGCCTGGGCGCACCGCAGACACGAACGCGGGGTTGCGCATGGCAACACGGAAGGCGTCCAGCGCACTGCCGAACCCTGCTGTCAGTGCCGCCTCGCTCCGCCACGGCTTGTGCAGGAACAGCTGTGCCCAGAAGTGCTTGTCGCCATGGCTGTCCGCAGTGGTGCGAGGGTGGCAGCGCAGCACCGAGGGCTTGTTGGGGCGGCGCTTGATGTATAGCCGTGTATGTGTGGGGCTGCTGCCGTCGAACGGGGCGCTGAGAGACACGGCGTCCCTGGACTGCACGCGGCTGACGCTGAACTCGGACAGAAACATGAAGAGGCTGACGTCCTCCCAGCTGGCGGGCAGCGCGCTGCCTGCGACCACCTCTGGCCCCGCCTGCTGTCGGCCCTGGCGGGCGTTGCGCGCGAGCAGTGCCTCAATGCTGGCTGTCCGAGCGGCCTCAGTGGCAGGCGCGGTTGTCCCAGTCGCGGCCATGCCGCCAGTGCCTCCGCCTGCGGCGCCATCACCGTCACCGGTAGCGGCCGTGGCCGCATGGGCAGCCGCCTCGCCCTGGGCGCCCCCCAGCCCCGCCCCATCCTGCTCAAGAGCAGGTTCCGCAACCGTGCACTGACCCGCTGCAGCTGCCGCCGCGGCGACCGCTGCAGCCCTCGCACGGGCAGCAGCCTCTGCGTCCACAGCCGCGGCAGCGCGCTGGCGGCAGTGCGGGCAGAACCAGTCGCCTTGCGGCGCCTCCAGCAGCGGCGCCTCCAGGCAGCGGCCGTGGTAGCCGTAGGGACAGTTGGCGGTGTCGCACAACAGCATGAAGTTGGCGCCTTCGTCCGCGTCGGTGCTGCTGCACACCTCGCAGGCAGTGTCCGGCTCCTCGTCGTCAGCTGTAGCCGCTGGCCTGCAACGGTGCCGCGGTGCTCCGAGGGCACCGGTCAAGCCCAGAGGCCGCGCCGCGTAGTAGTCGTAGTGGTTGGTGGCCAGCAAGACATCACGCTCGCCGTCGGTGTTGGCTGCGAACGCGTTGCGGGCAGCAATGCCAGGGCGCTCCTGCTTGGGCCGGCAGCACAACTTGACGGTGGCACGGCTGCTGCCGCGGAGCTTGAGGGTTGAGCCGATCAGAAGCCACGCAGCCTCCTGCATCGAGTACTCGCGCTTGCTTAGCAGCGCAGTGCAGGCGCGGCGGAGCACGGCAGCTGCAGGCGCGTCCTCGGGCATGCCGCCCACCGCCTCCTGCACCGTCTTCCGCGTACCGTCGGTCTCCGCCTTCGTCATATAGGCGGTGACGTAGGCAGCGGCGCCGGCGGCGTTGCCAATCAGCTGCAGGTCCATGTTGGCGCCCCACAGCCGCAGCAGCGCTGGCGAGTAGGGCACAACATTGCCGTCACCCGGGCCTCGGGCGATGACATACGAGTCGCCACGGCGCAGCTTGCGGTCGCCGTCCTGCCTGAGCCGCGTGGCCTCGCAAGCGTCCTTGGCGTACAGGAAGCGGCAGGGGCCGTCCAAGCCGCCGCAGGTGAAGGTGTGGCCGTGAATCTGGTAGCGTTTCACCAGGTCGTGCAGCACAGGGTCCGCCTCCCGGTCGGGCAGCTTGGCAGACGCGTAGCGGTCGATGAAGGCGGGGGCAGAAGCCATACCGTCGGCGGTGTCCATGTTTGGCGCGTCGCGCACCCACAGCAGCATGTGGATATGGGGCGAGCCGCGCCGCTGCAGTTGCGAGAAGTGGAGGGCAGGAGAGTGCAGCTGAGAGTGCAGCTGAGAGTGCAGCGAAGCGTGCCTAACCTAACGCGGCTTCACACAGCTGCAGCATTGCCCAAGCACAGGGTCACCAACCAGCGCACCTGGAACTCCACGCGCCAGAAGTAGTCTTGGACCTCGCCCAGGTAGTCAGGGCACTCAATGATGGCCTTGAGCAGGGTCTCAAAGCGATGGTTGAAGTGCCGCGCCACGGTGACCTGGTGAGGCGCGGTGCGTGTGGGTAGCGTGAGCGAAAGGAGATAACGAACATGACCGATGGATGCAACCCCAAGGACCCAAACCTGTCACACCTGGTTGTCGCGGATGAGCTGGAACATGGCGCTGCGGGTGACGCTGTCTAGCAGAGCATCGCGCCGCTGCTCCTCCGTCGCGCGTCTGTACGCAGCCTCCCCCATCGCCTCACGGGCGCTGGGCTCCCGCTGATTGTGGGTGAGTCGTTGGAAAGCTTCCTCACCCAGCGCCTGCTGCGCGCTAGCCTGGCGCTGCCCCGGCGTTGCGCTCGTGTACGCCGCTGTGCCGAGCGCCCGCCGCGCTGCAGTCTCGCGCTCTGCTGGGGACGCGGCTATGTACGCTGCAGCGCCGAGTGCTGCGCGCACACTGTCGCCGCGCTCGCGTGGCGTCGCTGCATCGAACGCAACGGCGCCCAGTGCTTCCTTGGCACGGCGTGCCCGCTCCTCAGGCTCGGAGATGAGCGCGAGCACGAGGTCGTCCCAGCCGAGCTCGTTGGCGGACAGCGTCAAGAACCACGTGGGCGGGCCGATGGAGCGCAGCATGGCGAACAGGTCGGCGGCGGCGTCAGCCCAGTAGGCCGGGGTACCGCGGATGTTGCTGAGGACGGCGCGGGCGGTTGTCTCGATGTCGCCAAGGTCGGCAGCGTCGGCGTCCTGGCCCCCATCCTCCGCGTGCTGCTCCCGGCCCGCCGCTGCCCCTGGCGTTGGTGCAACACCGCCGCCGCGGTACAGGTTCCACCGCCCGGGCCGGCCGCCGGCCAGCAGGGCTGTGGCGGGCCTGGGCGGGGATGCCTCACCAGCGGCGGCAGGGTCCGGTACAGCTGCGTCTTGGCGGCGCTGCTGTCGCTGGAGGGCGGCAACCTGGCGGCGGAGCGTGTTGAGCCTGGGGGCACGGCCGTTCTGCTGGATGCGCAGGCTGACGCTGATCTGGTTGCGCAGCTGCAGGTAGACAGACAGGCTGACCGCCCACGCCAGGTACACCGGCAGCTGGAAGCGGCGGTCGGCATTCTGCACGCGGTTGGTGAAGTAGGCTGCAATGCCGATGGGCTGCTCTCGGTTGGTGCCGAAGTGGTTGGTGCCGTACGGGTAGAGCATGGGGAATGCCAGCGCCTCCAGGTCAGGGTGAGCGTGAATGCTGAGCACTCCGCCTGTGCGGGTGGTGATGGTGGTGGCCATGGTCCGCTCCTCACGCGCCCGAGCGGCTCGCCCTGCCTGTGTTGTTGCGGTGTGGAGTGCGTCCCGCGGCAGCACCGGGTTGGCTTCTGCCATCACCACGTCCACCGGCGGGAGGGGGGGCTCAGCAGCGGCCGCCGCCACTGCCGCAGCCGGGTGAGCGCCTCCGGCAGCGGCGGCAGTGGCGGCGGTGGTGGTGGCGTTGGCATCTCTGCCACTGCCGCCGTGTGCCCCAGTCCTGGCGCCGGCGTCCGCACCTGCTGGCGGCATGCCTGCATGGCCGCCGCTGGCTAGACCGCGGCCGCAGCGTGTGTTGCCATCACCGGCTTGGCCCTCTGCTACCTGGCGCGCAGCGCCCACAACAGCGCCAGCGATCGCTGCCACTGCGACATGCGCGCCAGCGGCGGTGATGAGCTGGTCGAGCCGCAGGGCGGTTGCCGGATCCAGACCCAGCGCTGCAGGAGGGACGCCACCGGGCTGCTGTCCAGGTGGTGGGATACCTGCACTGTGGTGCGTGTGAGCACAGCCAGGGCCGCAGCCAAACCGCTGCCCAAAGTGCCGCAGCTCGTGCGGCAGAGCGCGGTCTGCGGCCCGGCCATCAGCAACCGGCTCGTCAGCATCACTGCCATCGCTGTCATCTCGGAGCTCAGGCAGCTGGTCGGCGGCGTCCCTGGGGATCGCCGGTGCCAGAGGCGCTGCAGCCGTGCCAGCAAGCCCACCATCGCCGCTGCCTGCCCCCGCTGCATCTGGGTCACCACCCGTCCGGCTGCCGCCGCCACTCTCGCCTGCATTGCCCTCAGCTGCAGCAGCCGCAGCAGCTACTGCGGCTGTAGCAGCACCAGCAACAGGTAGAGCGTCCGTCAGGTCCGTGTCGGCAGGCTTGCCACTGCCGCCGCCAGGCTCCACGTCTGCACCGCCAGGTTCACCGTTTCCACCCACACCATCAACTGCAGCAGTGCTGCCTGATTCCGGACGCTGATCGTCCTCGTCATGGTCTCCACGGTGCGGGCTGAGGCGCCGTACCGCAAATTCTCCAAGCGTTGGGTGGCTCACAAACACTATGGCGTTGGGCCCACGACCAGCCGCCTCAGCGTCGGCAAGAGCACGCTCCGCAACCGCCTTCAACAACTGCCTGCGCCAACCGCCTGCGCCGACGGCTGTAGGAGCGCCGCCGACTTCGCGCATATAAGCAGCGGCTGCGTCATAGGACCCAGCAGCCGCAGCGTCACTGCCCGCTCCGCCACTGCCGCCGCTGACGCGCCCGCCTGCGTGGCCCTCAGATGCATCGGGCTCGCGCCCAGCAGCTGCCTCAGTGGCGACCGCAGGAGTGTCAGCGGCGGCAGGCGCCGCGTCAGGCATGGCCGTATCGGCAGGCTCGCCCCCGCCGCCGCCCTCACGTGCTGCCGCAGCAGCGCCTGCGTCACCGCCCGCACCGCCGCCGCCCCCGCCTGCACCGCCCGCGGCTTCGGCAGCAGCACCGGCGGCAGGCGCCGCGTCAGGCATGGCCGTATCGGCAGGCTCGCCGCCGCCGCCGCCCTCACGTGCTGCCGCAGCAGCGCCTGCGTCACCGCCTGCACCGCCGTCGCCCCCGCCTGCACCGCCCGCGGCTTCGGCAGCAGCACCGGCGGCAGGCGCCGCGTCAGGCATGGCCGTATCGGCAGGCTCGCCGCCGCCGCCGCCCTCACGTGCTGCCGCAGCAGCGCCTGCGTCACCGCCTGCACCGCCGTCGCCCCCGCCTGCACCGCCCGCGGCCTCGGCAGCAGCGCCGGCGGCAGGCGCCGCGTCAGGCATGGCCGTATCGGCAGGCTCGCCGCCGCCGCCGCCCTCACGTGCTGCCGCAGCAGCGCCTGCGTCACCGCCTGCACCGCCGTCGCCCCCGCCTGCACCGCCCGCGGCTTCGGCAGCAGCGCCGGCGGCAGGCGCCGCGTCAGGCATGGCCGTATCGGCAGGCTCGCCGCCGCCGCCGCCCTCACGTGCTGCCGCAGCAGCGCCTGCGTCACCGCCTGCACCGCCGTCGCCCCCGCCTGCACCGCCCGCGGCTTCGGCAGCAGCACCGGCGGCAGGCGCCGCGTCAGGCATGGCCGTATCGGCAGGCTCGCCCCCGCCGCCGCCCTCACGTGCTGCCGCAGCAGCGCCTGCGTCACCGCCTGCACCGCCGTCGCCCCCGCCTGCACCGCCCGCGGCTTCGGCAGCAGCACCGGCGGCAGGCGCCGCGTCAGGCATGGCCGTATCGGCAGGCTCGCCCCCGCCGCTGCCCTCACGTGCTGCCGCAGCAGCGCCTGCGTCACCGCCTGCACCGCCGTCGCCCCCGCCTGCACCGCCCGCGGCTTCGGCAGCAGCACCGGCGGCAGGCGCCGCGTCAGGCATGGCCGTATCGGCAGGCTCGCCGCCGCCGCCGCCCTCACGTGCTGCCGCAGCAGCGCCTGCGTCACCGCCTGCACCGCCGTCGCCCCCGCCTGCACCGCCCGCGGCCTCGGCAGCAGCGCCGGCGGCAGGCGCCGCGTCAGGCATGGCCGTATCGGCAGGCTCGCCGCCGCCGCCGCCCTCACGTGCTGCCGCAGCAGCGCCTGCGTCACCGCCTGCACCGCCGTCGCCCCCGCCTGCACCGCCCGCGGCCTCGGCAGCAGCGCCGGCGGCAGGCGCCGCGTCAGGCATGGCCGTATCGGC
Source organism: Chlamydomonas reinhardtii (assembly GCF_000002595.2). Lineage (NCBI taxonomy): Eukaryota > Viridiplantae > Chlorophyta > Chlorophyceae > Chlamydomonadales > Chlamydomonadaceae > Chlamydomonas > Chlamydomonas reinhardtii. The sequence continues at coordinate 8,990,884 of NC_057005.1, read as the reverse complement.
AGGCTCGCCGCCGCCGCCGCCCTCACGTGCTGCCGCAGCAGCGCCGTCGCCCCCGCCTGCACCGCCCGCGGCTTCAGCAGCGACGCCAGGCACCTCGACGTCCACCATGGGCAGGTCGACCTCGTCAGGTGCGCCGTAGGCGCCACCGCCATCACCTCGATCGTTACCGCCGCCCACAGCCCCGGGTAGCCGGTCCTCGACGGCGGCGTACAGGGGGTTGTTCAGCTTGAGCCAGCGAAGCGCCGCCATCACAAAGGCTATGCGGCATCGGAAGGTGACTGGCGGTCGGCGTTCTGGTGCATTTGGGGGCCGCCCACTACCGCCCTGCGCAGTCTCCTGCACGTTGGGCTGGCGGCCGTTGGGCAGCGCGGCACCAGTCCGCATGATGACAATGCCGGCGTCGTCCACGTTACGCGGCAGCTGCTGCACCATCTGTGCTGTCTCCGCACGTACAGTGACGGCAATGCCCCGGGCGCCGGTTTGTGCCCCCGTCGGGAGCACCAGCAGCTGCACACAGGCGAACGCGAGCGAGAGCAGCCGCCACTCGCCGTCACGCAGGTCTCGCAGGACCGGTGGCAGCTCCTGCAGGGAGAGGCTGTTCACCACGCAGGTCTTCGGCATCTGCCCGCGCTTGAGAGTCTCGAGGCAGGTTCCCCGGTAGCTCAATTGGTAGAGCATGCCGCTGTCACATGGCAGACCCAGGTTCGAATCACGGATTCGGCCGGGTTGAGGCTGACAAGTATAGATGCAGGTTCGGATCCTGCCCGGGGAACCGAGTCAGTATTCCGGTATGGAGTCCGTGGTACTGACGGAAGCGTTGTAGCGACTCTCTGGGTTCGGATCCCATTGTTGCAACGTGGAAACTTCACGATGGCCGAATTCGGAGAGTTGGTAGGCCGATAGGTCCAGAACTTCGGTTCCTATGGACTGAGTGAAGGTGGATGCGTGGGGTGCCTGTTGCCAAGGTCCCACAGAGATACGGTAGGGTTAGCCTCGATGGGACTCTTCCTTAAGGCACGCGGGACCTTGGTCCGTGCGTAGGTATTATTATTATTATTTTCTCGAGGCAGGTGCAGCACAGCATGCGGCTGGTGGGCTGCCCGCCGTCATCTGCTGCCGCCGGCACGCCGTCCGCCGCTACCGCCTGGCCGAGTAGACCACGGCGCCGGCTACGACCGCGGGCGGCGCGACGGCCACGGGCGCCACCAAGGATAGCATCGGTGGCAGCAGCAGCTGCAGCCCGGCGTGGCCGCTGCTGCACTGGCTCCGCTGCCTGCTGAGCCTCCTCCGCCTCCAGTCCCGCCTCCAGCCCCACGCCGCCGCCATCCTCGGTCGCGGCTGCGGCCACGTCCGCGGCGCCGCCTGCATCGCCGTCTGCCGCATAGGCGCCGACGCCACGCTCCAGCTCGTCAAGCTCGTCACGGTCGCGGTCGGTGCCGGCCGCGGCGCCGCCGCGCAGGATCCGGGCGAGAGTGGAGCATGCAACCTGCGATGATGGGTAACAGCGCCTGCTTTCAGTGCTGAATGAGACTCTTGTGATGCGCTTTCAGTGCAAGCCACTGCGATCCAATGCAAGCCGAGCCGAACCCGGACCCATTCACACGCCCACCTCGTGCTCCGTGACCGTGACACCGGCCCTGTAGAAGCAGCGCCGACAGCATTCGCAGACGTGGTTGCACACCTCCTCGAACTTACGCCGGATTGCTGGGCCACGCTCAGTGCTGGCTGTGAAGCGTTGTCTTGCCCGTCGTTGCTGCCGCGCGCCCGTTTCCGCTGCACGCTGCTCCTCGTCCATGCCCGCCCGCCGTGCCGCCTCCGCGGCGGCGTGTGCAGCGAGGTGCTGCTGCCGCTGCTCAGCAGCCATCACCGCCACGCGCGCCGCCTCCGCAGCGGCGTGTGCAGCGAGGTGCTGCTGCCGCTGCTCAGCAGCCATCGCCGCCACGCGCGCCGCCTCCGCAGCGGCGTGTGCAGCGAGGTGCTGCTGCCGCTGCTCAGCGGTCATTGCCGCCACGCGCGCCGCCTCCGCCGCGGCGTGTGCAGCGAGGTGCTGCTGCCGCTGCTCAGCGGTCATTGCCGCCACGCGCGCCGCCTCCGCAGCGGCGTGTGCAGCTAGGTGCTGGTGCCGCTGCTCAGCGGTCATTGCCGCCACGCGCGCCGCCTCCGCCGCGGCGTGTGCAGCGAGGTGCTGCTGCCGCTGCTCAGCAGTCATCGCCGCTACGCGCGCCGCCTCCGCAGCGGCGTGTGCAGCGAGGTGCTGCTGCCGCTGCTCAGCGGTCATTGCCGCCACGCGCGCCGCCTCCGCAGCGGCGTGTGCAGCTAGGTGCTGCTGCCGCTGCTCCTCGTCCATGCCCGCCCGCCGTGCCGCCTCCGCGGCGGCGTGTGCAGCGAGGTGCTGCTGCCGCTGCTCAGTAATCATCGCCGCTACGCGCGCTGCCTCCGCAGCGGCGTGTGCAGCTAGGTGCTGCTGCCGCTGCTCAGCGGTCATTGCCGCCACGCGCGCCGCCTCCGCCGCGGCGTGCGCAGAGAGGTGCTGCTGCCGCTGATCAGGTTCCATGCCCTGCCGCCGCTGGCGCCGCCGTGCGGCTTGCCGCTGTTGCTCATCCGTGCCAAAGCTGCGGCGGCGCTTGTGCGGCTGCTCCACGGCCTCCGCGTCTGCATCCGCCGGCTGGGGAGCGCTGGCCCTGCCGTACCCACGCGCGCGCCCGCGGCCGCGCCCACGCGGCCTGCCCCTGCCCCTGCCACGTCCACGTCCACGCTGTACTGGGGGCTCCGGCGGTTGCGGCGGGAGCACAAAACCAGCGTCAGCTGCATCCGGGGGTGTTGCAGTGATGGCAGCTGGCGCCAGCGGCACTGTAGGCAGGGAGGAAGCTCTCTGAATGGTCACCGCCTGCAACAAACTGTTTTGCACATGCGCACACATCCCCTCGACGCCACTCACACTGACCTTCGATCGGGCCGCCAGCTGCAGTCGGTGCAGCTACAGCGCCACCGGCAGCCAGAATGGCAGCTCCCGCGACGCCCGCAAACGCGAAGGCAAGGAAGCCAGCGCCCACCAGCTGATGTGGGTCAGGAGCCACCTGGAATCCGCCACCTGGAAGGGGAGAGGGAGGCGACAGGCCACGTCAGGAGAGCGCTACAACGCCGCAGCCACGGCCCAATCAAGGGCCCAATAATCCTTGCAAACTGCAATGTGCTGTACCGCACAGATGGTCACACAACTCATGGGCCCCAACGTTGGCTCCTGACTTCACCTTGTGGGATGTTGCGGCCACCTAGCGGATGTGGGTCAGGGTTGGCAGGGCCGGCAGGCGGTGCCATCATTCCTGTTGTGCCAGCAACGGTTTGGGTAAGCTTGCTGGTTAACGCCCTGCACGTGCTTCAGCATCGCACCTTGCGTCCCAATGCACCGCCGCCGGTGTAGCAGAGCGTCACGTCCAGGGCAGACACCAGCAGCTGTTGCAGCCCGAGGTCTGGCAGCAGTTGCCGCAGCGCCGGCGGTGCCCGACACCACCAAACCATCCTCCAGGTGCTCCGGCGCGAGCCCATGCTGCTGTCCGCTGCTCCCAGCGGCGTTGTCGGTGTCGGTGACGCCCTGACGCCCCTTGAAGGCTGGGGGTGGCGGTGACGGCCCCGCGGCCGCGCCTGCGGGCGGCGACAGGAGGACAGTAGGTTCTCGGGTGTCCTGGCCTCACGCGCCCTTCTCGCTTATGCTCACCTTGTGCGCGTGCTGCCACCGCTCTCGGCACAGCAGCGGTGTGTTGTTGTTCAGCAACGGGCCAGTATTGATCGAGTGAAGGGTCATCGTGCACAAGGGCTGATAGACCTTGCCCCGCGCCGCGGCCACGGCCGCGGCGGCCGCGGCCGCCGCGACTGCCGCGCCGTGCAGGGCTGTCAGGCATTATTTAAGTTGTGGGACACATTTAGTTCACAGCTTGGCAAGTCGTTCACGTTCAGCACTGCTGGGCGCCTTGCTTTGGGCTTCCTCGCTCCCGCCCTCGGGGTTTCCCGCCTCCCCCTCCATGCACACAGGATTCCCCGCCCATTCCCCGCCCATTCCCCGCCCATCCCCAACCATCCCCGCCACACTTCACGCTCCAGACACCAGACCCCGGCCCTTACCGCGCAGCCGCGACTCCATGCCGCTCGCGTGTCGCGCACCGCGGACGGGAAGGGTCTGCCTATCGCCACGTCACGGTTGTCGTTGTTCAATACCGCCATTTCAGCTGGCAGCCGCAGCCACCGCCACGACAGCTCGGCGAGGAAGCTGTTGCCATTACGACTCAGTGAACGGCCGAAGCGGCAGTTCATTCCATCCTCGTCGTTGTTACTGGCGGATACTACATGAGCAAAGGCAGAACGGAGTCGTCTTCGCGCGGAACCTGCACCGAAATGGCCTTGAGGCATGTTATGTTTAAGCATTCTTGTGTCTCCCAAGCTTGGATGCGGTCGGTATAGTTTTGTGCGGAAGAAACTATCAAGCCTGCACTCTCGCTCGCAAGACGAAAGTCAAGATGTCCATGGACTCGCGAGGTCGCTTCTCGCTCCGGCCGAATTTGCCCTGCCGCCTATTTTTATACAATAGGGAATAGCAATTTATAATACGTGGCGCTCGCGGTTTGTGCCAGTTTGGCACTTTTTGTCGACGCAGGCAGGCACGCAGGCAGGCAGGCAGGCAGGCAGGCAGGCAGGCACGGACAGGGGCAATCCTGGGGGGCTTCGCCCCCCCCTGGATCGCTTCGCTCGGGGGGCTCAGCCCAAAAAGTAAAGCTGCAAAGATCACTCGGGGAAAGCCGCTCATCCGAATCTGGTCCGAAGTTGGTCCGAAGATCTGTCCGAAACCTGATCCGAAGCCTGGTCCGAAAGACCATCCGAAGCTGGTCCGAGTTCCTGTCCGAAAGACCCCACCCCTGTCCGAAGTTTTTGTCTCCGAAGCTGGTCCGAAGTCGGTCCGAATCTGGTCCGAATAGCATCCGAATTACAAGTATTTCGGACACTTTTGTCGGATGCCAAGATTCGGACGCAATGGCAATTCGGACGCGCCCAGCCCCATTTCGGACACTCCCAGCTGTTGATTCGGACGCACCCAGCCCCATTTCGGACATGCCCAGGCGTCAATTTGGACACGCCCAACACCATTTCGGACGCCGCCACCACCCGCTGCTGCCCAGTGCCCCGCCTGCTGCGCTTTTGTGGTGTCTACAGACACCGTTGCATGTCCTGTCATGCCCTTGTCATGTAGCAGCGGCTCCCCTGCCCTTGTTCAACCCTGTACACATACCCTTTTTGCTTGCTCCTGGGTCCCTTTGGCTACCTCGTCGCGCTCCTCGGCCCTACACATGCGCCTCCATGTTTGCGCACATATCACCTGCATACACAGCACCACCGGCGTTGCAAGAGGCATGGTGACAAGCCTTTCCCCGAGATACATGCTGTATCTCACATGCTGTATACATGCCCTGTCCGTTGAGCTGCCCACTGCACACATGTCTTGGTGCTCCTTTTCATGTGGATTGCATCACGAAATCTGACTTACCACCAAAACGCAAAAGCGCCATTGCCAGCAGCACATGCACCGATGCCGAAGGTTGACATGACGAAGGTTGACATGAGAATAGGGCGGCCGGGGAATTGCAAGCAGATATTTGCATGCATAAGCAATTGCAAACTATTAGGACCTATTAGGATATTTGGTCTAAGCGCTGTCTTTTGATTAGGCAGCACCACGACGGTGCACATGGTGTGCAAGATGCAACTAACAATCCAGTTCCAGGAGACGAGGGGCCCTTGCGGCTCGGTTAGTCTCGTTGCAGGTATTAGGAATGCACACTTCCAATCCTGTAACACACACACACACATTAGGACCCCGTGCGAAAGCGCAGGCAGGGCAGACGAATGGTTGTTGACCGCGACAGGAAAACACTGCTGTAGACGTTTTGAGCTGATACAATGCGAGTTCTCAGTCAAAAACTTACATTCTTGGGCCTTGAGCCTGTTTGGCCTTGAATTTCGTGCAGGTCGGCGAAGGTCAGCGACAAATCCTCCACTTTGACCAAGTTTGTAGCACCTCCGCCAACCCCTCAGGCATGCTCGCAAGCTTGTGTCTAACATATTTGCTATGAAATAGCATCGTGCAGTATCATAGAGGGTTTGAGAACGTGGAACACTGCATGCCGATATCGCTTGATTGCAACAGAGATAGGCTGTAACAGGCTAGCGATACATTTAACAACTTGTTAGTATTAAATCTGTAGTGCATAGTATGAGTCTTATAACAGAGTCATACTATTAAGTTGAGAAGCTGAATGTCGGGTCTCCCCATGCAGCAGCGCTGCCCCATTGCGCATGCCAGCTCGCCTCCCTTCTGGTAATGCCATTGCTAGGACGCTTAATCCAATGTATGCGGCTGCGTCGGATGCGGGCATGGGATGCATGTGCCTGCCGCGCAGATGGGGCCACACAAGCAGGCCACGCCCAGAAACACACTTCCCCACAGCATACGCACACAGGACACGCCCCGCTGGGCTGCCAGCTTGAAGACACGCACAGTTGGCCATCGTGCTGTGTTAGGCCAAGCGATGGGCGCTGGTTGCGTCGGATGCGGGCATGGATGGGATGCATGTGCCTGCCGCTCAGGTGGGGCCACACAAGCAGGCCACGCCCGGAAACACAGTTTCCCACAGCGCACACACACAGAACACACCCTGTTGGGCTGCCCGCGTGGAGACACACACAGTTGGGCATTGCGAAGCGTTGATTCAAGCATTGGGCGCTGGTTATGTCCGATGCGGGCATGGGATGCATGTGCCTGCCGCTCAGGTGGGGCCACACAAGCAGGCCACGCCCGGAAACACAGTTTCCCACAGCGCACACACACACAGAACACACCCTGTTGGGCTGCCCGCGTGGAGACACACGCAGTTGGGCATTGCGCTGTGTTGAGTCAAGCATTGGGCGCTGGTTATGTCCGATGCGGGCATTGGATGCATGTGCCTGCCGCTCAGGTGGGGCCACACAAGCAGGCCACGCCCGGAAACACAGTTTCCCACAGCGCACACACACAGAACACACCCTGTTGGGCTGCCCGCGTGGAGACATGCACAGTTGGGCATTGCGCTGTGTTGAGTCAAGCATTGGGCGCTGGTTATGTCCGATGCGGGCATGGGATGCATGTGCCTGCCGCTCAGGTGGGGCCACACAAGCAGGCCACGCCCGGAAACACAGTTTCCCACAGCGCACACACACAGAACACACCCTGTTGGGCTGCCCGCGTGGAGACATGCACAGTTGGGCATTGCGAAGTGTTGAGCCAAGCATTGGGCACTAGTTATGTCCGATGCGGGCATGGATGGGATGCATGTGCCTGCCGCTCAGGTGGGGCCACACAAGCAGGCCACGCCCAGAAACACACTTCCCCACAGCGCACGCACACAGAACACACCCCGTTGGGCTGCCCGCGTGGAGACACACGCAGTTGGGCATTGCACTGTGTTAGGCCAAGCGATGGGCGCTGGTTGCGTCGGATGCGGGCATGGATGGGATGTATGTGCCTGCCGCGCAGATGGGGCCACACAAGCAGGCCACGCCCAGAAACACACTTCCCCACAGCATACGCATACAGGACACGCCCCGCTGGGCTGCCAGCTTGAAGACACCCACAGTTGGGCATTGCGCTGTGTTGAGTCAAGCATTGGGCGCTGGTTATGTCCGATGCGGGCATGGGATGCATGTGCCTGCCGCTCAGGTGGGGCCACACAAGCAGGCCATGCCCGGAAACACAGTTTCCCACAGCGCACACACACAGAACACACCCTGTTGGGCTGCCCGCGTGGAGACACGCACAGTAGGGCATTGTGCAGCGTTGAGTCAAGCATTGGGCGCTGGTTATGTCCGATGCGGGCATGGGATGCATGTGCCTGCCGCTCAGATGGGGCCTCACGAGTAGGCCATGCCCGGCAACACTCTTCCCCACAGCATACGCACACAGAACACACCCCGTTGGGCTGCCCGCGTGGAGACACACGCAGTTGGGCATTGCGCTGTGTTGGGCCAAGTGACAAACAACAAGCACCCCGCCCACGCCCACAGCATTGCCCTTGCTCACACCCTTGCACTTGCCCCTGCCCCTGTACACGCAAACGCGCACGCATGCACGCAAGCACGCATGCACGCACGCACACAGGTGCACACCCACGCGCACGCACACGCCCACGCGCCCGCACAAGCGTGCACACACACCCACAAATGCACAAGCTCATGCTCATGTACGCACATACGCGTGCGCGTCAATACACACGCACCTCGTGTACACACGAGCACACGCATACACAAGCCCACACACGAGCACACGCATACACAAGCCCACATACACACACACACATACTGTCCTACGCGTAATGTTTTCCTTGTGCTCTTTAACACACACACACACACACACACACACACACACATGCGCCCACACACACATGCGCCCACACACACACACACACACACACACACACACACACACACACACACACACACACACACACACACACACACACACACACACACACACACACACACACACACGCCTTTGGCAGAAGGTACGCTGGGAATGGTGACACTTTGAGACGCTGTGGCGGTTGGCCATTGACGCAGTGCCGCTGCCGGGAAACTCGCATACGCCGTTGGCTCGCCGTGAGCCATGCGGCTGTGGGCAGCACGGCCATGGGGGCGCCGCGGCGGAGGCACACGCCGCCGCCGCGCCCACGCCACGGCAGCACCACTTCTGGGATTGCGCGGTGGCGAAGGCCGTTGTGGCGCAGATTAACGCACACAACCCCGGTCCGGCTCCCATCAGCCAAGCCCAGCTGTGGCTGGTCCAGGCGCCGCCGGGTTTTCAGCAGTGTGTTTGGGACATGGTGGTGATGGACACGCCTGCGAGTGGATTGCCTCTTTAATGTCTACTATCAATAGCTACTCGGCATTAGGGGAGGTGTGAGCATCAGGGGATAAAGAATTCGAGGTGTACGCGACGAACGGAAAACCCACCGGGGTCGATGGGTTTTTTTCGTTTCGCACACAAGCCGTATTCCTCAATTCTTATTGTCTGTACCACTTTATAGAGCCAAACTGTATTCGTTTGTCATCAACAATGCATCCAACACCAGCCGCAGACTGTGCGAGGAGGGATTGATTTCGAACTTAGCTGGCAGACCTCACTAGAATGACTGTCTTCTCCAAGTTCGGTTGCCTTGGTAACCCCACTCAAATGCTACATGAGCTTGGTCGGGCAGTGGAGCGTGCGCGGCATTGGAAGTCCACTTTCAAGCGGCAATTCTTCCTCGCGGCAGTTTCGCTGGGGAAGTGTGAGCCCGGCAGCCAGCTGGTGGTCTACAAGGATGGCGTGGAGTACATCGGCACCCTGCCCGCAACAGCAAAGCCGTTCCTGCTCTTCGGCACGACGTTTGTCCCCAGCAGGCCGCGGGGGGCGCCGGCGCCCGAGGTGGGCAGCAGAGGACACTGTGACCAGTCCAGCTGCAGACACTTAGGCACCCCCTTAAATGTACTGCTGTTTACGCAGAACCCCCCCGTGCCAGTGACCTTGATGGAGCTCACGGGGTCCAAGTCAAAGCCCGAGCGGGCATGCGACTACGTGCGGGAGGGCGGCGCCCTGCTGGTGCAGGAAATCATGGCGGGGCAAGAGGGGTGGCTGCAGGCAGACCTGAGCGGCAAGGCAAGAATGCTGCTGGAGATTGCCGCACTGGAGGGCGCTCCCACACCGGGCACCCTCGCAGCAAACAACCCCACGTACAACTACGCGGTCCGCGCTTTTGAGGATGCCGCACAGGTGCGAAAGGCTTCCCGGTAATTACAGGTGCTGCCCAACTACGGCCATGTTGTACTGCTCCTGACCCACGTCCTCCGATAGATTATGATGGCCACTCACACACTTAACCATGCAGGAGCTGACCAACAAGGCCGTGGCGCAGCAGCTGGCAGAGGAGCGGGCACAGGCACAGCAGCTGGCAGAGGCGCAGGCGCAGGTGCAGCAGCTGGCAGAGGCGCGGGCGCAGGCGCAGCAGCTGGCAGAGGTGCAGGCGCAGGTGCAGCAGCTGGCAGAGGCGCAGGCGCAGGCGCAGCAGCTGGCAGAGGCGCAGGCGCAGGCGCCGGTGGTACAGGGGTGGTCACCCAAAGACCAACAGCCTGGCGGCTCGGCTGGGCCCGCGGAGTACGTGCCGGCTACAGAGCTCACTGAGGCGGGCAGTGATGCCGGCACCGACACGACACAGGACACAAAGCAGCTCGGCGCCGCCAGTACCCGCACCAGCGAGCCGCCTGCACGTCGCGTACCTGCTTCTTTGACCCAGCAGCGTATGGCTGGGGAGGTCAGCAACAGTGGCGCAAGTGGTGACACATGTGGGCGCACGGTAGCAGTCAGCGGCATAGATGGCAGCTCGAGTGGGCACGCAGGGGCCAGCAGCGGCGCAGCCAGTGGTTCGCTGCCGGTGAGTGGTCATATGATGTGTGGGTGCACGGGGCGAGGATCCGGTAGCATGCATGCACTAACTGCACGATCCGCTCTCATGCATACAGGCACCACCGGCCAGGGCAGCGCAGAGGAGCAGTGCGCGGTTGGCTGCACCGCGTGGTCAACACAATGTAACTGGACCGGTGAGAGGGCATGCATCCCCTGACAGCTAGAACGGCGGGCGGGGCGGGGCAGCCCGGGGTGGGGCGGGGCAGGGCGGGGCAGGGCGGGGCGGAGCAGGGCGGGGCGGGCGGGGCAGGGCGGGGCAGGGCGGGGCGGGGCGGGGCAGGGCGGGGCGGGGCGGGGCAGGGCGGGGCGGGGCGGGGCGGCTCTTGGCTTTTTACGCCCACTTCAGCTTATCGTGTATCGCTCATGCCCTTGTGTTGTAGGGCCAGGAGCCGATTGGCGCGCGCCCTGCCAAGAAGAAGAGGCGGCCGCCCAGCCTGGAGCAGCCGCCCAGCCCAGAAAGGTCCGAGGATGCGGCGCCGCCTGCTGCCCGTGACGAGGCCACCACCGAGATTTACCGTTGCGAGGTCAAGGAGGTGCCACCTGCGCTGCTGTGCGGCCTGGGCCTTGCCGCCGTGCGTCTGCCGGCAACGCTTACAAGGCTGATCAACCCTCGCCTGATCGCGGAGCTGGCGTCGCTGGCGGACAAACACGGAGAGCAGATCTTCCAGCGCATCTCAGCACTGCAGGGCGTGCAGGCGGAGATCCGGATGAGCGTGGGGACGGGCCAGCGGGTTCAGGTGCTGTGGAAGGACCTCGCGGGCAGCGCTGGGCTCCTGGCGCTCTGCGACAAACTGCGACCGTTGCTGGAGGAGGTCGTGACAGCGGCAGACCCGAAGGGTGAGCTGGGGCTGCACCTGGAGGACGCCGTGCTGCTGGCGAACCTGCCCGGCACTCGTCCGGTTGCCGAGCAGGTGCCCCACTACGACATGGCGCCAGGGGAGCCCGGGTGGTTCATCATGCTCGCCCTCCAGCCGGCAAGCCTGCTGGTGGCGCAGGCCAGCCAGCACGAGGTCCTGCTGTGGGGCCGCGCGTACACCGCAGCACAGGAGGCGGGCCGGACTGCAGCTGTGCTGAAGGACCTCTGCGCCAGCACCCCCCACCGGCGGCTGGTGCGCCTGCAGCTGCCGGTGGGCGAGTTGCTGTTCGTGCACTCCAACCTCGTGCATGCAGGCGACGCCGGGCGACTGGACGGCGGCTGCACTGGTTCGTAAAGAGTGCGAAAACAACGAACAACACCCACCTGCCGCGCCAGATCCACGTGGAGCTCGAGAAGCGCTTTGTGTGATGGCTCAGACACACTCAGGGTGAAGGGGCGGGGCGGGGCGGGGCGGGGCGGGGCGGGGCGGGGCGGGGCGGGGCGGGGCGGAGGCGGGGGCCGGGTGGCGGGGCGGCCACATTGGGAAGGTGAATATGCTTGTCAATTGGGTTGTGTGGGAAATAGAACGGTTCATCGGTGTGGCCGCATGTGGGGCAAGACAAACCAAGTTGACACGCGCTGTCACTCGTCTGAGTTCTGTCTGTGTTGCACCTAGCGGGCGGGGCGGGGGCCGGGGCGGAGCGGGGCCGGGTGGCGGGGCGGCCACATTGGGAAGGTGAATATGCTTGTCAATTGGGTTGTGTGGGAAATAGAACGGTTCATCGGTGTGGTGGCAAGACAAACCAAGTTGACACGCGCTGTCACTCGTCTGGGTTCTGTCTGTGTTGCACCCTAGCATTCTTACGGCTTCGTCGTCAGGGTAAAAGCTTGTCCCCTTGACATATGAACAGTTTGTGTGGCGAGGTTGTCATGACCAGGGACTGGAGCGAGATCGGAGATGGGCCAGGGCGGGCCCCCTGACACCTCAGCACTGTTTAGTCCAGAAGTTCCCGGTTCTAATTAAGCCTACTTTTTGGTGGTAGTTGCGACATCATTATCTGACACCGTGCGGAAGTGAAGGTGGGGGTGGGTGGGGGCAGCAGTTGTTTGTTTGCTGCAATCACACGTCCATGGACGCAACTCTAAACTGCTGGTTCTACGGACTGAAACTGTGTGAGAATCAAGAAGCCACTAGCAAAGCTTAAAGTTACAGGAATTACTATGTTGGCGGGCGGCCCTCCTTTGGGCCGGCCATCCGAATCAATCGGCCTGTCCGAAATGGGCCGCCCAGGCCTCTGGGCTGGGCGCCCAGACTGCCCCTCCCATCCGAACCTCCCGGTCCGAACTTTTCGGGCCGGCTTCGGACCAGCTTCGGACCAGGTTCGGACGTCAAACCCCGGTTTCGGACGCCTTGGTTTTCCCCGAGTGGATCAGGCATGGCCTACACGCTGCGAACAACAACCTCTCGGCGCTGTTTGATGCCAACGCCGTGGAGGACCTCAAGGGCTCGCAACTGAAGTGAGTGCTCTCATAAAATAACAAAGCCGTGCGATGTTCTCGAGATGCACCGTGCGTCATGTTCACTCGCACTCACAGGCAACTGCCGGGCGCCATCTACATTGTCGCCGACCCCACCTCCTCCTCCATTGAAGTCCATGCTTACGGCTCCATGGATGACCCTATGCTCGTGCCGAGCATCACGCACCTGGAGAAGTGCGCGTACGCAGTACACCAGCTCCGCCAGCCCCGCCCAACAATACCATCGTCAAGGCCAAGGCGACTGGCACCACTGCAGGGCCAGCACCCAAGCCAGAGTCCTACCTGGTGAGGGAGACGCTGCGCTTTGTGTACCAGGTGCGTCTTTCTTATGGAGTACGGCGCACACTTGTCTAAAGGACGCGTACCTGCCGTGCAGAACGCCGTGCTGCCAGGCCTTCGGGAACTGTACGATACAGGATTCACAGTGCACATGTGCAACGGGGGCAAGTGGAGCAAGGATGACGGCGTGTCAGCAGGGAAAATTGCAAGCTGGATTCCTGCAGTCGGGGGGTCCTGCACATGTGATGGCAGCACGTGCATGGACGCGCGGGTGAAGTTAGGGTTTCCTAACGTGCCGCTGGTGGACTACATGAAGCACGAACTTCGGAAGGAGGAGGCAAAGGAGGCTATCAGCTGGGGGTGCGGCGGAGTACGTTCGTTGCTCAGAAGGTGGCCGAGTAAGTATGCCTGTACTCTATTGCTGCCGGCACGTAGACATGGCTTCTTTTTGGGCTGAGCCCCCCCAGCGCAGCGTTTCAGGGGGGGGGGCGAAGCCCCCCAGGAACACCCCTGTCCGTGGCTGGTGGCTGCGTGCGTCGGCAAAACATAGCATACTGGCGCAAACCGCGAGTGCTACGTATTAGTATTTGTTAATGTCTATTGCATGTAAATAGGTGGCAGGGAAACTTCGGGCGGAGCGAGAAGTGCCTTCGCGGTCCATGGACAATTGACTTTCGCGAGGTCGCGAGGAAAGCATCCGGTGCCCGCTGATATGCAGTCTCTAAGGCAAACTATGTTGGCGGCATGCAAAGCGGGGAAGTATATCGAAAGTTTTGAGCGACTTGCCGAGCCATGCCTGCCTACGCGCCAGAATGCCGAGAAGCCCCGAGGTCGCCCCCGCCCCGCGCCTAGCCCTTTGAGCGTGGGGCGCCGGGGAGGTGTTGAGTATGGCAGGAGGCGAAAGAAATGCTTGGGGTGTTTGGGAACGTGGCAAGGCACGCATGCGTGGCGCGGGAAATCCCGCACGCCCCCAACCCGAGTGTCCCTAGCCGATGCGCCTGCGCGTCGTAGCGGCATGGAGGCTCTGACGGGGCGTTACACACCTATTAGCTCCCAAGCGTACGGGGGCTCAGCCCATTTTCCAGCTGTACAAAGCTGACACCCCTTGTTGCAGGTTGGAGGCGGAATGGAAGGAGGAGCGTGCCAACCACAAGGTGAGCATCTACCGTGTACGGTACGGTAAAGCAGTTGTTATTGCCTACCCGTCCATTGATGCTTGTAGGCATCTCAGGCGCGATCTGGGGCCGCTGCGGCCCGGGTCCTGCAATCAGCGGACTCTGACGCAAGTGACAGCGATGAGGAGGTGTTAACCCGGTATCACCGGATCGCTAACTCAGTGCACACCCTCCTCTGGAGGGTCTGATTATGGCGCTTAGCGTAGTGCTGGTCTCAGGTTCGAATCCCGCCAAGATCATATTTTTTTGCCAGATCACAGCAAAGAAGTAGATAAGATCAGGGCACCGCGGAATTTTACAAACAAGGCCACGCCGGTGCAATAACCAAGAATGTGACAAAGCACGGCGTGATACAACATCAACAGAATACACCGGGAAAACAGGAATTCAGGCTACCAGGTGTATCTATACACCATGCTTGTCGGTTTTGAAGCTCCAACATTGCCACGGACATATTGAACGTGTATTTTGAGGGTGCATTACTCGGAACACACACAACGAGCTCGGGAGCGCGAAATGGCGAGCCAAGCATGTCAAGACTCCGACTGATTTTCACACCGCGTCACTCAAGTCTCTAGTTGTTCGTAAGAATATGCATGCTGAACACGCATCGCGCACAGTACATAATACAAGCTCAGGAGCGCGACATCGCGAGCCGAGCATATTGAGACCCTCCTCCATTTCCAAGCGATTCGCGTCCCGGAAGTCTTCCAACTATGCATATTAAGCGTGTATTCCAAGCAACGTTGCGCATAGAATCCAAACTATAAATGCCAAAAACAAATCCCGCGATCCATCTGTCGGTCGACTATTCATTGACCACTAACCTCCTGTGCGAACACCAGCTGGCTAACAATAACCTCATCAAAGTGCAAGGGATTAACCACGCCACACATCAACCTGTTGTAAACACGCAACAATCCAAGGCACGACAAGCAAGCAGATAAGCGCTGACTTATCGCAGCGCAGTGGAGATAAGTCTAGTTATTGCGACGTAACTGCCGTGTTGCGTTAGAGTCACGCACGGCGCAGGACGCTCGGGTACGTGCCTGTGCATGGGGCCGAACCGAGCTGGGTCTTGTACGCGTCAGGAGCACACGGCGCCTTATCTGCCGTTGTGCTTCTGTACTGTATTTCGGATCGTCCCTCTGCCGGGACGGTGACCTCAGTGTGTCGCACTTAAACGTTCCCTACATTTCTGGACTTTCTTTGCAATCCTATACCTGGTTCTAACTATACTTGACCATGTATGGACCGAATAAGCGTTTAATATATACTCAGACGGAGTTGCAGCGTTTTGTTGCGCGATCCTGCTCAATGGAACCCCTTAGCTTGATCACGCTCGCTCTCTGATCGTAAGGGAATGCCCTTCGAAGCTTCTCTGGCGCTTTGAACCACGCTTTGGTTCGGGGGCCGCATTCGGGAGCAAATCGGAGCAGAGCGGAGCTTTCAAGCGGAGCAAAGGCGCGCGAAGCGTTGCGGACAAGGCGTTCGGCAAGTCACTGAAAGCAAAAGGGCATGCACAGCTGTGCGGGCGGGCTACTTGCTTGCCATGCGCGGTCCTGCTTGCCGTGCCTTCGTGTCTACCCGTCGCTTTACAGTTCACAGCTTTGTGCAATACCTTTCCACATCTTCCATTGTGCCACCCCCACCTCCCCAAGACCCTCAGGACTTTTGGCGCGGTACTTCTCCTGTCTGCCTATCCAGGCCGCAGGGCCCGCGTGCCCTTGGGGAAGGGGCGTGTGTGCCGTTGGGATCCGGCCTGTGCGCCGCAAGCAACGGGCTTTGCGCCCTTGCCTTATGGACAATGGACGGCATACGTGCCCTTATGATACGGCCTGTGTGCCGCAAGCAATGGGCTCCGCGCCCTTGCTTTATGGACAATGGACGGCATACGTGCCCTTATGATACGGCCTGTGCGCCGCAAGCAACGGGCTCCGCGCCCTTGCTTTATGGACAATGGACGGCATACGTGCCCTTATGATACGGCCTGTGTGCCGCAAGCAACGGGCTCCGCGCCCTTGCTTTATGGACAATGGACGGCATACGTGCCCCTATGATACGGCCTGTGCGCCGCTAGCAACGGGCTCCGCGCCCTTGCTTTATGGACAATGGACGGCATACGTGCCCTTATGATACGGCCTGTGCGCCGCAAGCAATGGGCTCCGTGCCCTTGCTTTATGGACAATGGACGGCATACGTGCCCCTATGATACGGCCTGTGCGCCGCAAGCAACGGGCTCCGCGCCCTGGCTTCATGGACAATTTACGGCGTACGTGCCCTCATGATACAGCCTGTGCGCCGCAGGCAACGGGCTCCGCGCCCTTGCTCCATGGACACTTCACGGCGTACGTGCCCTCATGATACGGCCTGTGTGCCGCAGGCAACGGGCTCCGCGCCCTTGCTTCATGGACAATGCGCCGCGTACGTGTTCTTATGATACGGCCTGTGCGCCGCAAGCAACGGGCTCCGCACCCTTGTTTTATGGACAATTCACGGCATACGTGCCCGTATGATGTGACCTGTGTGCCGCAAGCAACGGCTTCGCACCCTTGCTTTTGGGTAATAGATGGCATACGTGCCCTTATGATACGACCTGTGTGCCGCAAGCAACGGGCTCCACACTCTTGCGTTGTGGATTATAGACGGCATTGAAATGCTTACGTGCCTTCGTTGTACATGCCTTTGCGTTGTGGACAATGTGTGGTCTGAGCGCCACGTTCGGATACGGCGTGTGTGCCGCCAGCAACAGGCTTTGCGCCTCGCATCATGTGTCTTGCGATATGGCCTGTGTGCCGCATGCAATTATGCTGCCTGCCCTGTCGTTATGGACGCTTCGACTTGTTGCGTGCCCTGCTGCGTGCCCTGTCGCAATACGCCTTGAGTGTACCGTGCACGGCAAGCCTGCGCCTCGCTATTGCTTCGTGTTGACAACGGAGCGGGCTTACGTGATCATGCGTCACCCTGTACGTCTTGAGGTCCGCACGCACATCATACTATCACGCGGCACCACCCTTGTAGTTTGGCTGACGCACCCCAAGCCAACCTATATGCATTCGATGTGTGCACTAGGCCCAAGTGCCGAATTTGTTTTTCCGGATATTTCGCCCTCAGTGAGCGATGTGGAGTTTTGTGCAGTTCGGCCAGCATGCTATGCCCAGCCAATAACAATACCGCATGACGCATAACTATACCGCATGACGCATAAACATGCCTTCGTGCCCTGCACCAGGCATCGGACGCTGTGTCACGCAGTGAGCCCGACCCTGCGCAACCAACATTTTGTTGCGAGATACGGTCGGAGCTGGGATTACAGCCTGCCTGGTGGGTTTGGATGGCGCCCGTGTGTTGGGCTGGGCTGTTGCTGCTCGCGGTGGGGCCCACCACCAAGTCACGGCACCCATCCGCCCTCCCCTCTTGTTGGCCCACCCGCCTGTACACATGCCAGTCACCCGCTCGCCATCCTGTGAAAGCGGGTAGCCGACTTGGCAAGCGCTTTTCCTGACACTTGGCGCAGGTTTGAGTGGGATACCAGAATGGTCTGAATGTAGTTGTTGGATAACCAGTACACTGCGGTGTGTAGCTGGTTAGCGGGAGTGCCGTGCATGAAACACGCTACTCGACCCGCCATGCCCGCGCGATGGTACCACCAACCGTTCAACCCAGATCCATGCCGGGGTAGCATCGACCCCACAGTCAGACTGATAGCTCCTATCCAGGTGTCAGGCGCCATGTATGTATCTGTGGACGCGTCAAGCTGGCTTGTGCCGTAGCGTTGGCCGCCTGTATGGCACGGCATCTGTGTCACGTTATGGCCTCATGCTTACCGTAGTCACGCGGCTTGCGTGCTGTGCGGCACGCTCCCTGCCAATCCTTCAGGACATGTATGCATACATGTTACTTCGTCAGAGCCATAGCAGGGGCAGCGTGTTCTGTCAATGCCTCATGAACCCAGAGACCCAAGCCAACGTACGCATTAGTTCCGCAACGCACGTCAATGCCAACTGTATGTGTCGCCTGCCCACTCGCGAGTGGACGCCTAGGGAACCAACCTTGGTTCCTTTCAGCCCCGGCCTTACTTCACCCGGCGGGGCAATTACTTATCACCGAAGTGCTAGGAGCAGTGTGCTATATGTCATTACTATTAAGAGCGTATGGCGACACAGGCTCACATGTGGGTAGCCAGGCTTGGCAGGCATCCCAACTCAGCCCGGCCTCCTCACAGCAGTACCACGACGTGCCCGTACGTGGTCGAGTGCGGAGTTTGGCTGCCGGCGTGGCTGTATCATCTCTCACATTGGATGACCCATCCGCCACTGCTGTTCACTACTGGCACGTCCCTCGAGTCGCTCACCCACCGGCTCCGCCCAGCGTTCGCTCCCTTTGGCTGGGCCGGGGCCCGTGGCGCATCCAACCCGCCATCGCGGCCCCGAGTGCTCCTTATTTCCTCCCATCACTACGCCTTCTATCACTATAGATACATTGCGCGTTCCACGCGTGCCGGGTATCCTTCACCCCTCCGCGCCGCTCGACCAGGCCAGCCTTGCTGGGGTTGCTGAGGTGTTACCCTTCATGTTGCCCTCCCTGCTATTACGGTACACCCCACAGCTGCCGTGGCGTACGGTATCGGCACGTACGGGACATTGTGTGCATGCATCCCCGCGGCGTTTGGAGGCAAACATTCACGTGCGCGCCTGTCCTGCGTCCGCCGGGGTGATGCTATCTATGGGTGTACCTACTGCTTGATTGGTAGTGACTCTTATGCAAGACACTGCAAATCTCAAGCATGGCACCTAGCTAGCAAGAAAGAAATTAGTGTTCGTGGCCATGCTGCACGGCTGGGCATGGCTGCCCGCATCCTACACCACGACGGCGCGGGTGAACGAAGGGCAGGTTGCCGCGCGTGACTCGCGTACGTAAAACCGCTCTAGTGTTGCAACTCGCGCCTTCTCCTGCGTGGCGCATGTTGGCTAGCCTGTCCCAGCTTCGAGTCACGACGTTGTTATTATTCCCAAGGTTGTTCCGAGCAGCCTACAACGTCAACACGTGTTATGGCATGGCCCTGGGGGCCGGTAGAGAGTACCGAGGTCTCCAGTGGTTCGTGCCAACACGTGCCAACACGCACTGTTACCTTTCCTGGGCACACGGACGGCCACAGCTGCCCACAAGCCACACACCTGAACAAGGATGCATGTGTTTCCCTGTAACGCCCCGGCGTCGTCTGCATGGCTGGCGCACGCGGGATAACGCATGTGTGTTTCTGTCGTGGCCATTGGTGCACCTGATACGTTTGTGAGTCTGGTATCATGGCCCTTGCAAAGCCAGTCGTGTTCCTATTGCTGCTTGTCTTCTGGTAGTGACCATTGGCCGCCCATGACCGACGGAGTGTGGCGCTGTCAGGCCCCGCGTTGGCGTCGCCCTGCGCCTGCAGCAGGTGCCGGCGGCGCCTCCGGCGGCGCTCATCCCCGCGTGATGGTGCTGCTCGTGCAGCCAATATCCCCAAGCACGAAGCTCGTTCTATTGACCGCTGTTGAGTGTGCAACTAGGACCGTACGTTCGTGCGCAAGCTAGGCGATGGGCGGAGCGCTCCGCGGTGTTCGAGACACATGATTTCGGTAGCGCAAGGGCACGAACGCCACCGCCATCACCGCCGACCGCACCTTGGTTTGCATGACCGGCCGTTGGGCCAAGCGCTTTGCGAGAAGAGCTGCATACGCGAAGCCAATCAAGCCCAGCCACCAGGGCTGCCGTCGCCCGCACCATGACCTCCCGGCGTTGAGGACTACTACCAAACTCTGGCAGCACTTTCGGCCACTAGTGCAACCTCAACACGGGCGGGCTGGGGCGGGCACGGCGGACTTGGTGGGGTTATCGGGAGCTGCGAGGCCGGAGGTAGGAGGCCGCTGAGGGCCACGAATGAGTTGCTAGGCCGCTTGAGGCATGAGTGGAGGCTATTGTCGGTTTGAGAGATTGGGATTGTCGTTTGGGGCCGTGGCGGTTTGTAACGCTACACGGCAGTAAGGAGTCAATAAGCGCTGACTTATCGCAGCGCAGTGGAGATAAGTCTAGTTATTGCGACGTAACTGCCGTGTTGCGTTAGAGTCACGCACGGCGCAGGACGCTCGGGTACGTGCCTGTGCATGGGGCCGAACCGAGCTGGGTCTTGTACGCGTCAGGAGCACACGGCGCCTTATCTGCCGTTGTGCTTCTGTACTGTATTTCGGATCGTCCCTCTGCCGGGACGGTGACAACCCACCCGCCCCCCCTGGTGCCGCCGCGGATTAATGTGGTGGCACCCGTGGGCGCTGCGGCGTGCGTGGTTGTCTGGACTCTGCTGCTATCAGGCACTTCATACATGCGACACACCCAGTACTGGCAGCACTTTCGGCCACTAGTGCAACCTCAACACGGGCGGGCTGGGGCGGGCACGGCGGACTTGGTGGGGTTATCGGGAGCTGCGAGGCCGGAGGTAGGAGGCCGCTGAGGGCCACGAATGAGTTGCTAGGCCGCTTGAGGCATGAGTGGAGGCTATTGTCGGTTTGAGAGATTGGGATTGTCGTTTGGGGCCGTGGCGGTTTGTAACGCTACACGGCAGTAAGGAGTCAATAAACAATACCCCAGCTTCACGCAGAGACAGGACAGGTAGAAACTAAACCCGAACATACACGTTGCTCTACAGCTCAGTGACATACGTCCAGTCAGCGAAGCCAAGCATGATGGTCACCACACCAAACACCAACAAGAAAGTCACTGCTGTAAATTGCAATCAGCACTCACCATCCACAAGGTACTCCGCGCTTCCAGGTCATCTGTCAGTACACCTCGCGCATGTTAAAAGCACTACGCTATCCGTGCTGGCCGGGACGCAGGACAACCCAGCGTTCAGCGCCACATGCCAGATGTTGCAACCATGCATGCATGGAAGGCCTCGGTTATGAGACACCCATGCTCGCCTGAATGCGCTCAATCATACCTGGCACCGCTATTGCTGTGCTCTGCGAGAGCCTCAATAGCCGCTGCCACTCTGCAGCTAGATCTGCCTCGGGCATTAGCATGGTACGCAGCGCCTTTTTAACCCGGCACTCTTCTGCCCGCGAGGCCCACAGCGGGCGCACTAAATGCAAGGCATGCAACCCACGAAACCTGGTGAGCATTACGTAAATGGAAGCCCGCCGCCAACTACCGTGCTGCGGTTTGCACATATCCACCAGCCACAGTTCGTGCGGTGGCAGAGTTTGCCCCTGCGCAAAGTAATCGGTGACTGCATACGCAAGCTCCACACGAAAGCCCCAGTGCATCACAGGCAACCGCAGGGTTGCATGCTGCGATGTGAACATAGCACTGCACGGTAAAACAGGAATCTCCCCGACATCCAGGGCCTGATCAACAGACACCCGACCCGCATCAGGCCCGTCGGGGCGCACCATTACAGCTGAGGGCACGAACTTGAGGACATGCACGGGGGCAATGCTTGCATCTGGCAATGGTGGCTCGTTGGGATGCAGAACAATGCCGGTGCCTGTGGCACTGTTGTTGTTGATGTGATACAGACGCACATGCTCATTTGATGTAAATACGTAACGAATACCAGCAAAGAATGCGCACACAGCGGGCACACCGCTATCATCCTTGGCCCCGCCAAGCGCCTCTAATTGATGCACATGCGAAATAGGTAAGCTGCTGCCGTCAGGCGACAAGTCCGCGCTACGCCACAGCAGCAGCTGCTGACGCTGCGCGAGCGCATGCAGCTGCACGAGCTGCAATGCCAGTGGAACCCGCACGACATGGCGCTGGACAACTGCAAAGGGCTGGGGCCCGGGGTCAATCCCTGGCTTCGGGGGCTGCCAAACACGAGCATTGAGCTGCTGGCACGCTGTGTCCAGGTCTGCCTGAGAGATTTCCTGCACGCCACCAAACTTCTCCGCTAGCATGAAGAGAGGTTCGTCGCTGTCACCTACGCCTGCTTGCTGCCGATGCTGGTGAGTGAGAACGAACGCGAACGGCACCATATTCCACAGCTCCCGCCCCATGAGGTTCATGCTGCCCTCCGGATGCTCCAGCTGCCGGATCTGGCGCTCCATGGCCCCACCGTCCCCCACGCCCGGCGCCAGCAGCCGCCGCAAGCTCTCCTCGGCAGCACCGCTATATAGCGGCACGTGCCGTGGCTGTGGCAACTGACGCAAGTCGCCAACAAGCAGGCCATGCAAATCTGACAGCGGCCCGTGATATAAGTGCGTGCTGTCTATACCCACGTGCCTCCGTGCCGCGTGCACATGCATACAAATGCGCGCCCAGTGGGATAGCCCACACGTGCTAAACTCATCTAGGAAAATGAAGCGCACACCATTGAGGTTGCGCTCCACTCGATCGCGGTGAGGCGGACCAAAGGTGCCAGCAGTTGCAAAGAAGGACGTGGTGCTGGTGCCGAGCACGCCTGGCGTAGAGTCCTGTAAATGGACCATGATGGCAGCGGCCGAAGCCAACAGCACGATCATGTAAGGCTCGCTGGCTGCTAAATTCCCCGGCACGCACGAGCAGGACTACCAGGACCAGTCCACCACCACCACACTTCACGTCTGAACTGAACCTCTCTTGCACCACACACCCCACACACAACTCACATGCAGCGCGGCGCGCCACGTGTAGCTCACGAGGGCAATGAGAGACTCGCAGCGATGCTGGTATGCAAACCACAGCAATGCCTGCAGCACCCGCGACTTGCCGCTGCCGGCTTTGCCCGTGAGCACCGAGCACACGGGGGGCTGACGGACGCCGGCGGCCTCTGCTAGCAGGAGCTGCGCGTACAGCATGAACGCCTGCTGCTGGTCGTCGCTGAGGTTCCATAACCGCGCTGTGTCTTCAGGCGTCGGCTGCGAGTCCTCTGGGCAAAGCACGTACGGCGGCTCTGCACCAGGGTTCGCTGCGTCAGGCCAGACGGCCTGCACCTCTGGGGCGGCTGTGGTAACCGCCAATGGCGAGATGAGCACCAGCTTCGCTGTCACTGCCGCAGTGCCGCTGTTGTAAAGCAGCAGCTGCTGCTGCACTGCTCCCTGCGCCTGCGCGAGCGCCTGTGCGGCGTACTGCCCGCCTAGGTCGTAATCATGCATGCGTTGCTGTGCTGCAGCCAGCCGCTCGTGCGTCCACTCCTGCGTGCTGCGCACTACTGCCGCCGCCGCTGTACGCCCAACCGCTGGCCATGCATTGGCGCGCGGGATCTGGGCAACCACGGTGGTCGCCTCTGTAGTCAGACTGCCACCCAGGCCGCTGTGCACAACGCGCTGCAGCAGCCCTGCCCGTTCCGTTTCCGATAGCGCACAACCCTGCCAGAGCTCCGCTGCGGGCGCTGCGCTGCGCCTAACATCGGGTTCCTCATCATCCTGCGGCTCTGCCTCCAGGTCGTCCATGCCCTCCACCGGCACGCCCTCCAACAGTGCCTCCTCCGCCGCATCCGATCCTCAGCGGTGCCCTCCGCCTCCGCCTGCAGCTGCCGCCGCTCCTCCGCCCGCATTCGCACGCGCGCAAGCCCATCCACGTGATCGAGCATACGGCACGCGATGCGCACATGCAGCGACTGGCCGTGCGCCGGCTGTGCAAAGCACCGCTGATAAGCTGCCCATGCGCCATTGCTGAGATCGAGCCTGTCGTCACAGCTGTAGGCGGCGAAGTTCGCGAGCGCAAACACTGCATAGCGCTACAGTACCTGCGGATCGTCCACGCCGTCCGCAGGCCGCACAACGGGGTCACACACCGGCTGCGGCACGTACGGCCGCAGCCTGCGCCGCCACACGCATTTACTGTATTCTGGGTGCGCGGGATGCAGGCGCAGATGGTGCCCTTGCGCTCCATCTGGCCCGGCCGAGTGCTGCGGGGTGGTGGGCACACATACACTTCTTTGCTGCTGGGTCCTGCCGAAGTGCTGCTGGAAGACGTTACAACACATGCGAGCCTACGGACTGAACACCCCTGCACCCCATAACTCCAGGCGTGCAACCTGCCGCGCACACAACCTCGTACCTTATAAAACAACATGGCCATCATCATAGGAGACAGCTCGCGCAGCGCCTCGCCGCGGTACAGGTAGTCTTTCAGGTAGCTTGATGACCGGTAACGAGCAGGTGCAACGGCGAGCTGCTCTAGCTGCTGCACGCTTCCGCTGGGCCCGGAACCTGGGACATCGCTAGCGATTGTGCTGGCGGCCGGAACCTGACCTTCCCCTCTGGCACTCCCGCCCGCTCCAACGCTGCCCATTGTACGCACAAGCCGCAGCTCGGCGTCTCTGGGCCTGAGCTCCGGGTCCGCGCGCTTCAGCTGTGACTGCACATGCTGCGAGAACATCCTGTAATCGATGGCCCTGAACTGGTGGCTTTCGTGCGCGTCGGTGCCCCGCATCAGCAGCAGCGCCGCTGCTGGAGCGGAGAACGTCTGCTGGGCTGTTAACAGCAGGTTGATGGCGTGCGCAAGGTTGAACATCCCCTCCCGTTGCACCGCAGCCGCGCCGACAGGCCGCGCAGTGCGCAGCGCGGCCACAGTCGCGGACTGCTGTGCGCGTGCCGTCACCTCCGCCGTCAACTGCGCCTGTGCCGGCGTGCTGCTCTCGCCTGCAGCTGACACACCTGCAGTAGGAGGCCGGGGCGCCCAGGCAGAGGCGCTGGCGTCCGCAAAGGCAGCGAAGGGATGCCGTAGCTGATCCAGCACGTCCTGGATCGACAGGTGCTCGCTCTCAATCCCGGCCTGCTGCTCTGGGGTCATGAGGTGCATGCGCCGCCGCAGCATAGTGGCTGCAGCTATAAGGGCCCTGCTGCCCTGCACTGCTTCAGACTTGGTGGCATACTTCAGGGCATAGTCCGCTGCGTCCGCGGCCAGCTGCTCAAGGCTGGGCAGCTGCGGCCGTCGCTCCCACACAGGGTCCGTGCGCGGAATGCCCTCGTGCCGCTGATCCCATAGCTCGCGCGTGCGCAGCCAGCGCCCCACATCACACGCAAACGTGACGGTGTGATTGCAAGGCACCGCCAGCAGCAGGTCCACCATATGCGAGACCATGTAGCGGCCATACCGCTTGAGATGCACGCACACCGACTGCTCGTGCAGGTACGTGGTGAGCCAGTGCAGCATCCGAGGCAGCCGCATGCGGCAGTTGCTGTCCGTGGCATGCTTGCTGTGTGACGTGGTGCACGTGCCGTCGCGATGGGCGTGCAGCAGCGTCTCCAGGACCGCATGCGCAGCAAATAACCCAAGCCGCTCCGCCTCAGTCAAGCTGCTGCATTGTAGAGGCGGCCGACAAGACACGGCTGCGTCTTCCATAGCCCCCCTGGCCTTCACCTCCACCAGCACCTCCCTGAGAACGTCCCGCTGCAGCTCCGTCAAGCGCTCGCTGCCAGCCGCCTCAGCCACCTCCTGCAGCTGCTCGGTGCTGAGCTTCTGAGCGTGGACCGGTCGCTCGCCGCCGCTGAACAGCAGCGGCGAGGCGAACCACTGCGTCTGCACGGACTCCAGGAAGTCCAGCAGCACGTCGGGACAACTCCGCGGATCCGCTAGCGCCTTTCGCAGGCGTGCTGGCTGCAGCCCTGGCTGCCAGATACAGCCATGCACGTGCAGCTCTCCACGCTGATTCATTTCGAACTTGAAGAAGAAGGCGTCAACGCGCCCGAACAGGCAGTTACTACGTTGCTGCACATCTGATCCTGCTGGCCACCCGAGGAACACGTCGCAGAACGCGTCCATGAACGCCTCAAAGGACTCGGCACACGCGAGCGGGTGCCCCGCCACCAGGTCCCACCGCTCCGCGGCCATGGGCCGATGCTGCGGCGCGCCTGTCCGCACGTCGAAGGTGTACGGACGCCCCATCAGCGTGAACGTGGCATCTGAGTGCACCGATGCGGGGTTGAGCGTCACACTGGCGCTGGGTGGGCCGTACGCAGCCCACAGCCCGTACGCGCGGCTGCGCAGTGCTGCATAGGAGCCAGGCGAGCCCACCACATGGGCGCCCGTGATGCGCGCTCCACGCACGAGCTGCTCCACTTCCGGTGGTGATCCGTGCAGCCGCTGGGCCTGCTCCGTCCGTGATAGGCCTGCTGCAAGCACGTCGGCTGCCTCCACCAGCGTGTCCGGCCCCATGTCGCCGAGGCTCATGATGAGCTGCGGGTCCAGCTTGAAGCGCACCGCCACCTGCTGGTTGACTGTGTGCCGCTGCCACGCGTCAAACATGTCCAGAATGAAGTGTGGTGCCTGGGCGCTGCAGTCTTCGGTGCCGTCCGGCGCTGGTGGGTACCATCGCTGCAGCTGCAGCTGGATCCAGCTGAGCATCTGCATGCCGGTCGGGCATGCGCCCGTGCCGTT
Source organism: Chlamydomonas reinhardtii (assembly GCF_000002595.2). NCBI lineage: Eukaryota > Viridiplantae > Chlorophyta > Chlorophyceae > Chlamydomonadales > Chlamydomonadaceae > Chlamydomonas > Chlamydomonas reinhardtii. The sequence continues at coordinate 8,964,180 of NC_057005.1, read as the reverse complement.
AGGAAACCGATTCACGTGCACGCGCAGCGGCCACTCCGGCTGATAGTCTGACTGCGGGGCCTGCTCCGTGCATGACGCGAGTGGCCATCCGTCCAGCAGCAGCTGCAGGGCACGCTCGTCGGCGCAGGCGTCCTGAAACACCGCGCGCAACGCCGGCGAATCTGCTGGCGTTGGCGACAAGTCAACGTCGTCTATGCCCTGCATATGTGTCACGTTCTGGCCGCAGTTGCTGAATGCTGCCGCCACCTCCGCCCCTGCCGCCGCCGCTGCTAGTGCTGCTGCGCCTGCACGCTGTGCGGCTTCTGCAGGCAGTCCTGAAAGAGACTGCGGCCGTCGCGCACGGTGCTCCCGTTGCACCGGCGACAGTGCCTGCGGCTCGTGCACCACGAACAAGCTGCCTGGCGGCAGCGGTGCGCCCGCTGGCGGGCGTGACAGCGGGCGCGTGCTGCCACTCGCATTCGCCTGCACGCACAGCATCCACCACGCGTATACACAGGGCCTCATGTCAGCACTGAACGCCTGGCGCCACAGCGACGCCACCCAACCCGCACAATCCAGCCGTATACATTTCATGTGCCTAGCAACCCACTGCCATGCAAATCCGCTCGATGCAGTGTTGCTTGACGAGAAGCACGCCACCGCCTCACCTCAGCTGTGAGCGCTCGTTCGTGGTCCGTTAACACCTGCACGTGCACACACGCACATACTTGAAGCCTGGCGAAGCCGCCCTACTTGTAGCCGCCTTTCCACCCATGCGGCCCCCTCTGCTATTCTAGTGCTGCCCATGCCCATACCGTTCCACCCCTGAACCAATTTTCTCCGTGCCGGCCGCGGGGACCTCCTACTCATGCCACACCCAACGCCCGCCCCGCCAAGCACCTCGACCGCACCGCGCTCATCGCCATGCTAGGCTGCCGCGCACCTGCTCGTAATTACAATGCTGCGTTTGCAGCTGCACCTGCATCTGCGTCACCGCCTCCTTGGTTGGCACGCCGCCGTGGTGGCGAAGCAGCTTTGTAGCAGCAGCCTTGAAGTTGTGGGCCAGAAGCAACTGCCGCACCGCCACGCTCGCGTCGCGATCCAGCCCACACAGCAGCCGCTGCATGTGCGCAGCAGACAGCAACCTGGGCCGCTTCCGGCTCGGCCGTGCAAGCGACTGCTGCACAATGACGGCCTCGCTGTCCGAGCCGCTGCTGCTGTCGCTGTTGACGCCCGCCGCCATTCCTGTACTCGCCCCTCTAGCTGCAGCTTCCTCTGCAGTACCGTACCGCGCGCGCGCATACCCCTCCTGTTCCGCCCGCAGAGTCCGCAGCAGCGCTGATGCCTCGCCTTGGGTTTGCGTGCAGACAGCGCGCCGCGCGAGCGCATCCGCTACCGCTGTAACTAAGCGGCTGCCGCTCCCACTCCTGCACGGCCGCCTCGTCCAGGCGCGCGCTGGGATACAGAGCGAGCTGCCAAGTGCCGCGCCCAGGCCGCCACGACTTTCCCCCGCACCATCAGCGCGGGCACGCGGCGCGCCAACGCCTCCAGCTGCTGGTACGTCTGTGCCGGGCTCACAAACACCACGGTGATGCCGGCATTCAGGCACGCGCGCCAGGCTGCACGGGAATACTGCTGCCAGCTGCTGCGGCTCCGGCGCCTTGAACGCAATCACGTGCGCGCGCATCTCCCAATGCCCCGGTCCGCCGCCCGCGGCTGGCGGCCTGCACACCATCAGGTTACGGAGCGGCCGCCACACTGCCACCAGCCGCTCCTCCATCACCGTGAGCTGCGGTAGGTGGCTCGGCCGCAACCCATTGTCAACGCACGCGTACGATAGTGAGGGCAGGTGCCCATGCTGGTGCGCTCGCATACAATCGACACACACACGCAGCTGGTGATCGCCATCTGCGGCCAGCTGGACTGTGCCCGCCGCAGGATGCGCCTGCAGCCGATACACCGCGCGCCCTGAGGCTGCGCCCTCGCGCATCACGCGCTCCGTAATGTCTGTAGGCCGGGCAAACCATCAATTACATGCACGTCAGTGTGATTTGGTGCGCGTCACGGTACACGTACACAACGCCAGGCACCTGCTGGCCACCACGCGCCGGTGCGTTCCCGCTTGTATTCCCATTCCCACCATCACTGCACTGCGTCCGAGTGCGCCCCAGCCGTACTCGTCTCGGCACTCACCTGACATTGACGCAGCGCCCGTGGCACCCGCCAGCAACGCCGTAGCTTCGGCCGACGTCGGCGGAGCCCACAGCGTGTTGCCATCCCGTGGCGCCTCTGCTGTGCCCGGCAGCATTGCGCTGAGCTGTTCGTCAAGCCACTCCCGCAATCCCGACACACGATGCCAATGGACATCGCGCTGACGCCGGCGGCGACCGCATACGCTGCACGGCTGCGTTGGCAACTCCGCGGCCATCTGCTGGCGCATCGCCTGTGCTGCAGCGGCATCGTCACACAAGCGTGACGTTGCGATGTCAGGCACGCCACCAGCGGCGGTCTGCGCGCCGCCTGTGCCTACGCCCACTCCTGCAGCCCCGGCGGTGTCTCCTGCGACCCTGGCTGCAGCGCGCGTAGCACTGATGCAATCTGTTAGCGTGTGCCATTGCCGCTCCTGCCATGCCTCCGCTGCCGGCTGCTTCTCCGCGTCGGAGGCCAGCCCCATCATCTCCGCAACACGCTGCAAGCCCAGCTGCACCTCCCACGGCATGGCTGCTCCGCCCACACCGGCAGCTGCTGCCACCGCATCGGGGTTTGGCACGCCTGCTAGCGCGAGCTCAATCTCGTCTGCGTGGTGATGTAGCCACGTCTGCATCCCATACACTGAGCTGCTGCGCAGCTTCTCGGGCAGCTGCTGCTGCAGCGCCTCGGCAAGCTGCTTCAACTCACCCGGCAGCAGCATGTTCATCTCTTTGCGGTGCAAGATGCTGGCTAGATCCCGGTGCTGCCGCAGCACGCCCACGATGCCAGCAATGACATCTGTGACATAACGCCCCTGCGGCTGCCCCTCCCGTGCCACTGATGCCGGTGCCGCAGGCTGCTCTGGCCTAGTGAACGTGCAAGTCTGTGCAGCGGCATGAGCACGGCTACCCTCATCCAGCCCTTGCCGCATCATCGACTTGAACGCCTCCGCCTGCGCACGCTGCCGGAGCGTGCGCGGCTGCTGCGGTACGCCGGCCAGCCTAGCCCCGGGCGCTGCTGTCACTTTGTGCTGGGCTGCTGAAGGTGCCCCAGCTGCGCCCGAATAGCGGCTCACCGCTGCACCTGCTGAGCCAGGCCCGGTCCTGGCAGCAGACGACGCTCCTACAGCTGAGGTGCCTGGCGCCCCACCCGCACTTGCCTGTACGCCGCCAGCTGCTACCGACCCGGCCGCCGCTGCTCGCGCAGCCTGCTCCTGTGGGGCTGCTGAAGGCGCCCCAGCTGCACCCGAATAGTCGCTCACCGCTGCACCTGCTGAGCCAGGCCCGGTCCTGGCAGCAGGCGACGCTCCTACAGCTGAGGTGCCTGGCCCTCCACCCACACTCGCCTGTACGCCGCCAGCTGCTGCCGACCCGGCCGCCGCTGCTCGCGCAGCCTGCTGCTTTGCAGTGCGTGCAGCGAACATGCGATGCGTGATACCTGCCACCGCCACCGCCGCTCGAATTGTCGCTGCGCGCTCGCGGAGTACGGCCTCCACTACTGCTGGCGAAGCAGTACTCTGATGTGCAAGCATCTGCACAAGCGGCTCCCACTGCCCAGCTTCCATGCGCGCGCATGCACCCGCGTCCCTGCGCGCGAGCTTCTCCACAGCGTCGCACACGCGCCGCACTTCCGCCTCTGTGAACCCGATGCCGCCGTACAGCACGCTGGTCACAAACACTGTGCTGCCTGGCAAAATGCCCTGCGCCGCGAAACTGCGATGCAAGCGCACGCGCCGGCTACGCCACAGCAGTCGCAGGAGAACCGGCGGCACACCTTCGTTTGCCGCAGTCGATAGCAGCAGCACAGCCGCTGGGTCGCATGGCAGCACGCTGACAACGCCTGTCTTGCCGCTCAGTGTGCGCACAGACCGCCGCCACCGACACCATAGCATACCCACCACTGCCTGAAACACAGCAGGGCACATCCCCACGTGCCACACCACTGCTGCTGCGTTGGCACCTGAGCTGGGCCATGCACGGGTGTCGTTGAAGAGGCTGCTCGCATGTGCACTCAGCAGCGCGTGCACGCTAGGCTGCAGCAGCTCGCCTGCAACCATCCGGACCCAGGCCAGGTGCCAGGGTAGCTCCAGCTCTACACGCGCTCCAGCCCATGCCACGGCGCCGGCGACCGCCGCGCCGGCACCCAAACCCAGTACGAGTGCATCCCACGCCAGGGCCGGCGCGGTGCGCTGCACATTACCCAGGGCTGCCCACCACACGCGCTGGCTGTACACGCGAATGGAAATGCGCCCACCACTGTCCCGTCCTGCAAGCATGTGCCAGCGCCTCCACTGCTGCCACAGCGACGCCAGCGCCCGCCACAGCGGCTGCCGATGCCCCGCCGTCATCAAACCCCATCCCGCCCATGCCCAAGCAGCTGCGCTGCTCAATCCGCTGCGCGTTGCTGCCGTGCGCAGCAGCAGCAGCAGCACCGTCGCCACGCGTGCTGCCGCACCGCCTAACAATGCGCACAAGCTCCCCAGCAGCAGCAGAGGGGCCGCCTGCAGCACCAGCAGCGCCTGCGCTCCAAATGCCCCTCGCTCCTGCCAGGTGTCCTTCCGCGCACCTGCATGTACACGCAGTTGGCATGCATCCGCATCACTCCCTCTGGCAACCACAGCTCCCTGTGAACGCCACTACTGGCGCCCCGCACGTAACTGTCTCACCCGCTTTGAGCACCCAACTACCCATGCCGCCGGCGATGCTAGTCCACCACAACAACACACCTGGCGCCCACCCACCCTGCTGCCGCCCACCCTGCGCTCACCATGCTGCCAAGTCATGTACGCCAAATGACCACACCGTTCCACCGCGAAGAAATGGCGCCACCCTCGGAGGCCATGAGACCACCGAAGCTCTCCACTCGCTTCGCCGCCCGAGACCGGCAGACCGTCCAAGCGCAAAGCACGCCACTGAGCCTGCCCGGCGCCCATCCAGCCGCTCGCCAACAGCACAGCCGCCGCGGCTGCCGCTGCCATGAGTACGCTAAGCGCGACGATGACGACAGCATCGCGCAGCCTGACAGGCCGCGCCCTGCGCAACAGCCACACGCGGATAAATTGAAAGCACAATTCTGCTCGGCGCCCAAAACCTCCGCTGCACGGCATGCCATGCTTACCATCGCCATGATTGCGCACGCTTGCGTGCCTCCAAGCGCGCTGCACGTCGCAGTTCCTCGTAGTTGCCTCGAAGCGACATTGCTAAGCTTCACGTTATGCTACCGTGCGTGTGCCCTAGCACTCCCATAGTCCACGCATATATTTCCTACATCGACAAGCGGCTCGCATTTCCCGCGGGGTGACGCGCCCGATGGGTCGAACGCGAATCCGCGATCCACCGTGCCGTGCGGCTCGTTCTAGCGCCTTGTGCTGTCCACCCTACATGCATACGTGAATATGCATGAGCGCATAATAGCCTGGCCAAATTCAAGCTACACACGCGAGACCCATCTTATCCCGCATGTCCGCTTCCACGGCTATTTACAGTTTCATTGCACAACTTGCTACGTGGAATACCTGCTCGCCTGCGCCCCTTCCTGCCCTGCACGTGCATGGCGAAGCCACCGTCCAATGCGCAACAAGGACCTGGACCTTGTCTCGCCGCTTTCGGCCGCTCCCATTCGCGCGCTTGCACACTGGCGCCGCTGCAACGCTTAGGCATACATCTTTTCCGCGCCCAGCACGCGCTCGTGCAGCCCATTCTCACGCGCCCTGCACTCCAACACCCCCACTTCTGGTACTGCTCCGCACACCCACACCCCCGGCGCCTGCAAACATGCAGCTGTTCCTGCTGCTGCTAGCGGCGCTTGCCGCTCTCGTGAGCACGCGCAACACCCACGCTGACGGGTGAGCGCCTACCGCCACTGTCGCGCAACCCGCCGCTGTTTGCAGCATCACGGTGCTTACGTTTCCTCTGTTGCCGCTTGCAGGTCCTGCCCGCCGGCTGCGCTGGTCCACTACGCCCAACCTGCTATCAGGTACGCACCGCTTCATGGTCTCAGGTCGTCTCGCCGGCAATACGCGAGCACCCCTGTACACGACTTGAGCACAACGCTGCTGCCTGTTCACCTCTCACCTATCACGCTCCGCACCCCAACAGCACCCCGGGCACATCGGCGCCCACGCCCACCCCCGTTCACAGCGTGTAAGTTCCCCAGTGGCCACCAACATGCCCAGCCCGTACGTCACAGATGTCGCCGCCCTTACCGCGCTTCCCCTCATGCATTCACCTGCGCACCCACACCCACTCCACTCCGACGCAGCTGGGCGGCCACTGCATCCACCCACCCCAGCTTCACCGCCCACACGTGGTGAGCCAGTGTGCAGTTGTGCGTGTTAGCTCCCGATCCACACGCAACCGCATCAAGCATGCCAACCTCTCATACGCTACCACGCTGGCACCCCCAGCTCGTGTTAGCACCAAATACTCCACCCTCCCCTTCCTCCGTGCAAGGTCCGCGCTGGCACCCACTCCCGCCTACTACATCATTTCCACGAACAGGTATGCACACTGCGCCAGCTCGCTGCCCCTGTCATACCCCCCATGCTTTCAGCGCTGGCCCTTGGATTCCGTCCACGATGTCGCCGCGCCTGCACGCAGGTGCACTTCACCTGACTGCATCAACGCCACCGTCCCCACCAGCATCAATGACAGGCGAGTTGCCCTGACCTAAACACGCCCGCCCATCAAGCCCACACGTCTGTGTTTCCGTGCTTGTCTTGCACCTCCGGTTATCCTACTGTGCCCTCGCTGCTGCTACTCCTATGCTCCTGTCGCACGCCAACCAACCTAGCCTCCCTGCGCGTCCCTGCCCATGCTTCACGCCCACCTCCACAGCACCGCGTTCGTCGAGCCCACCTACGCTGCGTACACCAACATCATCACCATGACGGGACGCGGCAAGCCTGGCAGTGAGTCGTTCCTATAGCTGCCAGGAGCAAGACATCACACAGCCGCGTGCTTTCCTTGTGTGTGTGTGTGTGTGTGTGTGTGTGTGTGTGTTGCTCTTGTTGACGTCTAGAGGAAAAGCGCCCACCCCATCACGTCTGGGGTGCATTACTTCCTCTGTAGTTCTCGGGGTATATGAGTGCTGATCGCTCCTCAACACTCCCCCTCGAGCAGCACTCTATAGCTAGCTCGCTTTGTCCGGGTACCTCTCTGGTTTCCGCGCCACTCTTGCCGGAATCGACCTCACTTCACTCGTGTAGGCTCGAACCCGCGACCTCCGCGCAGCTTAGCCCTCTATAGTGCTAAATCTCCCCCTGCCGCCGCACTCAGATCCGGCGCAGTAATGGGGAATCGAACTCGAGACCTCTCGCGCAGGGCCGCGTTAGCGGGGCTCATAACCTGTTGTAATATGGACTCTTGCCTGCCCTGCTAGCGTGCCTGGTATTCCTGTATCCTGTTACATGCGAGGCCCTTATATCCGGCCGTGTCCTGTATCCTTGTCCTGTATCCTGGTTGTATCCGACTGCTACCTGTTAACAGTTATCAGTATCGGTCTGGTTGCAACCTTAAGACTAGGGCGGACTCTGCCGGTCCTGCATGGGGTACAGCACACGCTTTCCCCTCTTGCTACGCTACGCTCTTCCCTGAGTGTTTGCCTAGTTGGCTGACCGGACAGCCGTTTCACAACACTCCCACGCGGGCAGACAACTAGCAAACACCGCTATCCCTATTGCGTGTAAATCAACTTCACAGCTCCACTACCGCTGCTTCGTACTTCCGCACTATCCGCAACTGGTAAACGCATACACAACCTGCACTGCTTATTCGCACGTTCACAATACACTGCACAAACCGAGAGTCAAAGTCAGTACGCTCTCGCACGCTGCACTTGCACGCATCCTATCCAAATCTGTTCAGATCACGCATTCGTACATGCTAAAACAGCTCCAGCACGCTCCCACGGTCTTCGGCTTGCATCTCACCGACACCTGAGTTGATTTAGCGCACCGTTGCCGCACAGCATATCATATCACGCAGTCATGGAACTGGGTCTTGCCTCTGTCTCGTCTCACTTTATGTCAATTGCACGTCAATCCTCCTGTCTCCTTGCTTTACCGCACGCCCATCATGGCGCGGCACCATTCCACAAGCGCTTGCATCTAATCCGTGCTGTCCACAAACGTTCCCATGCGTCCACGGGAAAGTTCCTGTCCTGCATCATGGTATGCATGTTGCATCCTGCATTTGCTCCCACGGCTATCTAACGTGTGGTGGCGGGCTTGACGTGTACAACGTCAAAACCCCATCCCACGTCAAGGCCGCCAAACCCTACCCCGGGTCTCCTTTCTCCTGCTCACTCGAATCCTCGCACGCGCCAGCCGCCTGTGCACGTACCGCCTCCTCTTCCCCGCCGTGACTGAAGATGCCAAAAGGAGTTCGGAGCTCCAGCACCTCCCATCCTTGCGGGTGCTCCCACGCACATGAAGCCTCCTCACTCGATGACCGCTCCCACGGCTCCTCCAAAACCGTGCTGGCGCACTCCCGCTGTGCCCCATCCGACATCGAACTCTCCGCACACCCCGTGATCGCATCACCGTACAGCGGATTGTGCGCGTGCCAAGACACACGCAGTGGCTCGCTGATTGGCTCAATCCCCACTGAGCTGTTGCTCGCCCCCTCATCTTTGCTCGCCGCTGGCTGAGCCCCACCCGAAGTGTTGCTCTCCCCTGTGCCGCTAGCCAGTGGCAGCCAAAAAGTGCACACCACCTCCTCACGCTCCTCGTCCTCCGTCTGACACGCGACTGATGCTGCCGTTGTTGGCGCTGCTGCTGTTGCTGCTGCTGCCGCCTTGGGTCGCCGAGGTGTCACCCGCCGGTTCGGTCCCCACGGCACGCACTTGATCAGGCTGTCCAACATGCGCCGTTTCACGCAGTACTCCTCCGTGTGAAGGCCATACAACCTGCCAAACCGCGCGTTGTGAGGCCCGCCACAGTCGTAGCATGGCCCCAGGCCGTACGGGTGCTGGAGGTATATCCCGCTGGTCCGCCGGTCTGCTTTGCGTCGGCACCACTCTGGGCGTTCCTGCTGTCGTGGCTCCGTCAAGGCTGTCGTGGCTCCGCCGCACAGCGCAGCTCCAAAACTCCCAAACCGCTCACTCTCTCTCTTCTGCTCACATCCCATCCCAACCATGAAATCCGGCCAGCCATGACATGGCCCAATAATCGCGGGCATCGCCGCCGACTTCTGACTTCGACGGCTGGTTACTTCCTATATCCTGTATGTACCCTTTATTCGTTATCCTTTATCCTTTCCGTAACTCAGGCCCTGTATCCTACGCTAGCAGCTCGAGGTTTCTGCGTCAGCGACGAGCGCGGGGCTCATAACCTGTTGTAATATGGACTCTTGCCTGCCCTGCTAGCGTGCCTGGTATTCCTGTATCCTGTTACATGCGAGGCCCTTATATCCGGCCGTGTCCTGTATCCTTGTCCTGTATCCTGGTTGTATCCGACTGCTACCTGTTAACAGTTATCAGTATCGGTCTGGTTGCAACCTTAAGACTAGGGCGGACTCTGCCGGTCCTGCATGGGGTACAGCACACGCTTTCCCCTCTTGCTACGCTACGCTCTTCCCTGAGTGTTTGCCTAGTTGGCTGACCGGACAG